>NC_092411.1:124472197-124774697 GCF_040894005.1 Engystomops pustulosus | reverse complement strand
GTACAGTATATCACATCCTGTATGTATAACCAGGAATGTATTATCCAAATGGAACTGTTTATTTCTTTCAAGTTTTTTTTATGTTAGATATATATTATATTAAAATTTTCTGCTTTACTTTACTTATCATTATATCATTATTACTGATGAGCAGACCTGAACCGCAGTGTTCTGGTTCATACTGAACATTGTGGTTCTGGGGTCCTTAATTTTTGAGCTGCACACAATCTAATTCTGGACAACTCTTGTAACGTTAATGACTATATTGCCAGTTCATGTAGTTTATGGCTGGAGTGATCTGCATGGTATAAATGGGAACATTTAAATTCTAAATTAATTTTAAGAATTGAAGTTGATCTCACCTTCGCTTTTTGCACATGAAGCAATATACCGCAAAAACCATTGTCTGTACTGCCAGGAAAGCAGCTACTGAGATGACACCGACTTTCCAAGGTTCAAATTCCACGCTATCATCATTTTCTAAAAATGCATAAAAAACTTAGTTGACTGAATTTTGCAATAAACATCATTACACAAATGGGGAGGCATGTACAAACACCTTACTGGCTTAGAAAAAAGGTGTTAACTGCTGGTTTGTGTCTATTCTCCTCCATTTGCTCAGTTTTGCACAAATTAAGTAGAGAAGAACAGTTGTCACTCACCTGTTTCTTTATAATTGTCTTTCTCTAAAAACTGTCTTTTTCTACTTGTAGAAGAGTGAAGAAATCAGGTGATACCTTTTTCATTGATGATCATCATCATCTTCACTCTTCTTGGCTAACACGGTACAAATCTACATTTCTCTACTTGTGATGGTTACACGAAAATTTATACATGAACTGTTATATAAGATAGAGCACCACTGAAGAGATAAGAAAAAGGTCACATCTCCTTCAATTAAGGCGGATATACCCAGGAAACTACACACTCCAAAATAAAAACTGATAATAGTGCCCCTTTGGACAATCTTAGATTCTGTAATAATTGCACAAATTAAGCTTTTCCTGGCCTCACCATTTTTCAAAAATGGGGTGGGACAAGGGTACAGCAAATAAGGGGCCCTTTTAAGTCCTAGATTATAAGATTTTTTTTAATAACTATTGCTCATTGGAATGTATGGGGCCATAATCTGGCCATCTATACAGCCGTTTTTATACGGTCGTGTTCATGAGGTCTTATCTACAGCCAGATAGATCTTAGTATGTTCTATAACTTACATTATCATTTTATATCTTTGGACACTTTAAGATATTTTGAATAAAAAATATGAAACATAGATACGTGATGTGGTAAATACAAGTAAGGCTTAATTCACATACACGTAGCACGGCGGGCACACGTTGGCGCTGCTCACTCCGCCCCTCTCCATAGAAATACACAGCACTCGGCGCTGTATTCCGCCAAAAGATAGGACATGGAACGGTATGGTGCCACACGTGTTCGGCACCGTACCGCTCCCATACCACGCTGTGTGCCCATTACGGTGTATGGGGGACTTATATACACCATATATACGTTGGTCGTATATACGTCCTCCACACGTGTGTGTGAATGTAGCCTAAATATAACTTCCTAGCTTCATTATAGCATCAGTGACAGTATGAAGATTGCCTAAGTCTTGTCCTTGGGGTGTGTTGAGTAGAATTGTTTACCTACCAAAGTTTACTTTACAAATAACTCTTAATCCATGTGGAAATACCATATAAAGTCTGAGTGCTACAATATTGCTTTAGAAATGTATATTTAAAGGAAACCTTTACATTTATAGTTATGTCAAAAAGTCTATAAAAAGATTAAAAAAGATGAGATTTTTAAACATGTTTCAGCAGTATCTGAAATTACACTCCCCTCTAGCCTCTAAACTTGACTCATATGATGCAAAATATGACTCTACTCTTCTTATTTTCACATATCTTTGGAGAAAAAGTTTTATACATAAATGTAGGAGATTTCACATAAAAGAGGGACATTTCATACCATAACTGAGGGGGGGCATTAGTTTAATTGGGTTCAAATCGAGTGACAGATTCCCTTTAAATATTAAAAAAGGGTGAAGAGAATGGATTTTGGATTCTGTTTTACTGCACTCCATTAGAAACATTTAAGTTTTCTCATCGATCATTTCTTTACTAGACTTTAATCTGCAATGACACCAACTCTGTTTTCACCATTTATTGCAGATTGACTTCATCTCTTTGTAATCCCTCTATTTTTTTGTCTAGTGCTATAAGATTCTGTAATCCTAAAATGTTTTTGCTTAACCACATAAAACAAAATACATTTTTTGAAAAAAATAATAAAGGTTGAATATTATGTGCGGATCTTTAGATTTCCACAATATTTTAGAAATGGTGCTAATGTATTTCATGTGTTTTATGTTTGCCATACCTTTGTTTTGTGATGTTTCTTCTATAAAAGTCTCTGTATCCTTGAAAGGTGGGGCTTGTGATTCAGTAATTACTGGCTCCAATGATGCTAATGGCACATCCTTGACAGTATTTTCTATTTGAGTTGATGCCGTTTTCTCATTGATGTTTGAGAATGTGTCATCACTTTCATCATTATCATCATCATCGAAAATGTCATTTATACTATTAGTTTGTTTGCTGATATCAGTAATTTCTGAGTCAACATTTTGTGACACTTGAGGAATAGATGAAGTCTCAGGTTGGTGTGAAAAGGGAGACAAATTGCTGCCCGGAAGATCAAGTCTGGGGCCTACAAGAATTTATCACATATTAGTTAATGAGCAAATAGTATCACATACATGTCTCGAAAATATCCTTAGCTGTGGCAAATGGACTACAAAATCAGATCTATAAACTTAACATTTTGTATTTAAGCTGTGGTACTTCTATAGAAACACACACACTCACCTTAAAGGGGTTTTTCAACCAAACCAGTTAGGCCTTATCCACAGGATAGGAGACCCCTCATATCACGAGAACCTCCGCCAGACCCCTCATTGTTTCCTGAGATGAATGGAGCAGACGGCCGCACATGTCTGTTCTGCTCCATTCATCTTTATTGAGCTGACCGAGATTGCCGAACGCTGCAATCTGAGAGCAAAACTATTGTAGTTGCTCTTGGCAATCGATCAGCAACCGATAAACTTTCATTTTGTAGATTGTGGATTAAAAAGTGTGGATGGGAAAGTAGCAACAGTACCAATTATGACCATCATAGCTTATAATGATATATACTTGATACTTTCAAAACTTTGCTTATTGTGTCTGTATCCACTTCAACATACAGATCTAGCCGGGCACCGCTGTCTAGTAAATATATTTATTGTATCTAGTCAATTGTACACTAAGAATTCAAGCTGATTTTACCCACACTGATACATTGTAGAAATCTGTAGGTACAGGATTGAGAATTGTGCTTTTTGCATTCGATTTATCGTAGACATGGCTTTGCAGTGAACTATGAGACTTTTTTTTTGTTTCCATAACAAAAACCAGAGAAAAAACAACAGAATCAACCACAAAATATACTAAATGTAAAGGTGCTAAACTACCCATCGTTGACATTTGAGATGCAAAAAACTATAATTTCAGTAACAATTTATTCCCAGCGAGTTTGAGTGCACTTTGCCTAGATGTCGCATATGAACCATGGGGAGTAGTAGGTAATGCAACTGAGCTCCATTTATTTCTATATAGCTAAGCTGCAATACCATAACAAACCATGGACTGGTGGAAAAAAGCAATCATGTTTATCAAACCTGGGACAAACCCTTTAAGCTGGTCAGAGATACCTTTATCCCAATCAATAGAAATAAAATACTCATCTGTCATTGATGCAGAATAAAATACCCACATTTTTCATTGCATTTACATGAAGAAATGCATAATCCAACAAATCATGCATGAAGAAATGATATGCGGGTAATGACCATGTAAAAGAAAAATATTAATAAGTCAGGGGAACAGCTCTACAAATTCATTTTAAAAACCTATAAAGAACTAAAATCCCTTGTTACAAATGCTACAAATCAAACAATTTCATTTTGTATTCTAGGCATGATTTGTTGTAAGGAGAATAGTTGTAATTGAAGAGCACAAATGAATTGAAATGATAATTAAAATACTTTATTTCATAAGACAATGGAATTAAAAAAATTCCAAACTGGTGACTCATTTGCTTTAAGAGCCTCCTGGTGAAAATACCATTATGAGTTGCATTTAATAGCACTACAAAAATGTAATACAATTAACAGAGATATAAAGCTAGAATTATTAGAATTTGCTAGAATGGCAAATGTATTGAAAAGGTAATAATAACTTATAATAATAATATAATTTAGTAATAGAGTAGTTTCTCAAAGGACATATATCACCAGAATTCTGGTGGTAGTATGTCCTGATTAGACTGCTTGTTCAGTCTTGGGGATGGGGGGAATGTTTTGAAAAAATTTCTTGCCTCTTTATTAACAAAATATGAACTTTGTAAAAGGGCCCCCCCTGCAATCCTCCTCCTGCTCCCGCCAAAGAATTACCATGATGTCAAAGGGGCGGGGTGTGGAGAGAGCAGGGCTGTGCTCTCTCCTAGTTCCCCGGCCAGCATCCAGAGGAGGCTTGAACTGGGCATGTATAAACTAAAGTCTGGGGAAGCCTTCAGCACCTCTTGGTTCGTTTGGACCAGAAGAAACATATAGGCCCACATTTATTAAAGCATTTGCACCAGTTTTCTGTCTGACCAGTTTTGTGTAGCGGCTGCACTGTGTCCAACAAGACAGAAAAAATGTGCACTTAAGGGGCGTGTTAGTGCTTAGTCGGAGTTTGCGCCACATTTATTTACACATTTATTACTGATGTGCGCCACAAATCTGTCTGTGTCACAATTCTGCAGCATGAACAAAGTGCGCCAAAAAATGCCCAAAAAACCCCAGTAACACAGCTACATACAGCCGCCTCACCCTCAGTAACAGATCTTTATATCTACCTTCACCCCTACCGCATATGCAGTCCCATGTAACATACACCTCAGCCCGCACAGCCACACACACATATTCACTGTATAGAGCATATACATACATACCATATACACAGCATATACAAAAACACACATCATATATACATATATTTAAAGGTGCACATGTATATGCTGATATAAATTTATGCGCGTATAAATACAATATATGCATCTATGCATATATCCACAGCATATACATATATACACAGTAGATTTATATATACACACATACACAGTATATACATATATACACATATACACAGTATATACAAATATACACAACAGATGCATATATACACATATATACACAGTAGATGCATATATACACATATATACACAGTATATACACAGTAGATGCAGATATACACATATATACACAGTATATACATATTTAGGGCTCATTTACACGGCCGTCTGGGGGGACGTACATACGGCCGCAAATTTGCGGCCGCATATATGTCCCCATAGAGGGCAATGGCGGGCCGGCAGTGTGCGGCCGTGCGCCGCTGTTTTTTATGGAAGCAGGAGGGATCACCTCCTCCTCTTCCTCTCCAGCACACGGCGGTATGCCTGCACGTCGGGCATACTACGTGTGAATGTACCCTTACACAGTATATACACAGTAGATGCACGTATATACACAGTAGATGCACATATACACAGTATATATACGCAGTAGATTCACACATACACAGCATATACACTGTACATAGACATATACACTGTATATACATATATACACATATACACTGTATATATATATATACACACATATACACTGTATATACATATATACACACACAAATACATATTTACACACAAATACATGATTATATACTTACATTTCAGGGTGGGTGCGGGCGGGTGCTTTTTCCGGCGGGGGGAGTTGCGGAGGGTGGGTGTTTTTTTGGGTGGGGGCGGCGCGAGTACTAGCGGGGCTGCTTGATGGAGCAGGGGGTTGGTGGCTCGGCCATGCGAGGTGTGGGTGGGCGTGGAGGCGGTCAACTTTGCCGGGGGGCGTGTGGCTCAGCCTTACAGGGGAATAGGCGGAGGGCAGGCGCGGGGCGGTAGGCTCGGCCATGCAAGCAGATGGGCGGGTGGGGGTTCTGTGACCTGTGCCGGGGCGGGCAGGTGGCAGTCTCCTGTGCCAGGGATGCGGCCAGGCTTCAGGGAGATGTTGGCTCAGGAGGGGAGGCATGGGGGTGGCATCTGGTGGGAGCCCCCTGGGGGGGCAAGATTGGGGGGGCCCCGGGGCTCGAGCCCCGGGAGCCCCACCTATAATCCGGCCCTGACAAACATACTTGTATATACTAATATGCACACCTTTATGTACTCATATATACATTTATACACTTACAGATACATATTTACACACATATAGCATATACACATCATATACACATATACAGCATATATATAAACACACATATACAGCATAAACACACATACAGTATATATAAAGCATGTACACACATATAGTATATAGACATCATACACACATATAAACACATATATACGGTATATACACACTATACATCATGCACACACATACAGCATGTCCACACATACATTCAATATTTACAGCACATATGCACAGGCATGCAACATAAACACACTTACATACAGTTTACACAGTATATATACATAGGCATGCAACATATACACACATGCATACAGTATATATACACAGACATACAACATATACACACATATACAGCATATACATAAACATACACAGCATATTCATGGACACACACACATACATTTATACATTCATACACATATATATGTACTCAGGCTGTCTTCTTATCCTGGAGCCAAAATATATGGCATGAAGTAGAGATGAGACCTTCTTAGTCCTTCTATCCTGCTGTCCCCTGCCCCAACCTTTCTCATCTGAGCTGCCGGCTGAGGTAGTACAGTGAGTTTGGAAAGTATTCAGACCTCTTTAAATTTTTCACTCCTAGTTTCATTGCACCCAATTGATAAGATCAAAAAAGTTTAATTTTACACTCTGCACCCCATGTTGACAGAAAAAAACCTGAAATTTGATATTTTTGCTAATTTGTTAAACAAGAAAATGAGTCTTCTTGGGAATGATGCATGCTTTTCACACCTGTATATGTGAAACTTCTCCCATTCTTCCTAGCAGATCCTCTCTAGTTTCAGTCTCTCCAGAGATGCTTAATTGGGTTTAGGTCAGGGCTCTGACTGGGCCAGTTAAGAATGCTCGCAGAGTTGTTCTGAAGCTACTGCTTTGTTATTTTACCTGTGTTTGCAGAAGCCCTGATAGATATCCCCCACTGTCTTGTTGGAAGGTGAACTTTCGGCACAGCCTGAGGTCCAAAGTACTCTGGAAAAGTTTTTATCCAGGACATATTTGGACTTGGCCACATTTATCTTGTCCACACATACCACTTAGAATTAACACCAAAAAGTTCAATCTTTGTCTCATGAGACCAGAGAATCTAATTCTCACAAAATTGCAGTTCTTCGTGTGTTTTTTTGCAAACTGTATGCAGCTTTCATAAGTCCACACTGCAAGAAGTAGCGATTATTCTTGCAACTCCGCCACCTCTACACTATGTGGGCATGGAGGGTGTGTGAAAGGGTTGTGGCTACCGGTGGAGGATTAAATGCCCCAAACTTTTGTATTCACTAAAGCTTGCAAACAATTACCTTTTTTTGCTACTTTTTGAAAAAATAAAATTGCAAAAACAGTGAGGAACTTAATTCCTCAAGTGCCAGTGCAAAAAAGGAAAAAGCACTAAGACACATCTGACCAGCAGAAAAGCAGAACAAGGGTGATGCACAAAGCCAGAGTTGGGACTTTTTATCTGTTTTTATTTCCCCTATAGTGCATAAATAGGGGCACATGTATCATAAGTCTCGCTTTGTCTGTCTGTTTTGGGGAATTTTTTGTGGCTTTTCTGCTGGTCAGATGTATCTTAGCATTTTTTCCTTGATATGGTGTTTGGTCGTTAGTCGCAAGAAGTTTCCAAAAGTTGCAATGAGTTCTAAGCTAATTTATATGCCTTGTCAGGGGCAGCCATAGATTTGCGCCAAAATTTTACACTTTTTTGCTACTTTTTAAACAACTTTCATATTTGGATTCAAGTGATTCAAGTGAAACATTGCAGAAAAATAGACAATGGGGAACTTTGAAAGGAGACTGTTTTAGGTGCAAAAAAAGTCACAAATAAGCAAAAGCACCATGAAAAGTCAAAAATTAAAGAAAAAGGCAACCCAAAAGCTTAATACACATGCCCCATAGAGTTGTATTGCAGTATAATGCAATTGTATTGCAGTATAATCTATAAATGATCAGTCCCCCTAAGATTAGGAGGCCTGAAATAATAATAAAAAATTGGATAAAGTTTTTTAAAATATGAAAACCACCTCTATTTACCTGGAACACATATAAAATAAATAAACAAGTTAAAACATAAACAAGTAAGGTATCACCACATCCCAAAATGCCGCTCTATCAAAATATTCTCAGTAGTGAAACAGGTCTCTGCAAAGCCAAGCATTCATGTGTATTGTAATCAAGAGGGATATTTGTTGGGTTTCCGCAGCAATACTATTCAGTAATCTATGCAGCATGCATTAAATATGGAAGCTATTTATTTCATATGAGGTCTTCAGGTGTCTTATAGCAATGGATATTTTTCATGCATGCAGTGATTTCATTATGAGACGTGGTACCACCAGCTTGATACATGTACACTAGCAAAGGAATGTTTCAGGTGTAAATCACCCATTTTTGAGTTTAAGTCCTGGAAGGGAGTGGAGATTACATCATAATTACCAGCCATTTACAATGATAGTTTTCCATCAAACCCAATATTTTAATAAACCACTATTATGACTGTACCTGGGTCTTGGGTTGGTGCCACTTCAGGCCCTTCGGTGTCAGTTGTAGTACTGATAGTTTGTTCTGTCTGAGTGAAATAGGGTGTTGTTTTTAGGATAGGGTGTGAAACAGATGATGTAACGGATAGGACAGTAGACTGGTAAGCCTCTTCTCCTGCAAATAAAATAAACACATCCTTAGATTTAGCTTTGTTGGTCTGACATGCTATAAACTGAGGTCATGTTCTCTGGCGCAATGTGCCACATAATTCCTGATCATAACTTATCTCATACTTCTGCTGCACCACAGACAATTGGATTTATCTTCCAATAAAACTGCACAGCTAAAATGTTTGCTCAGTGACATTGTTTTATATCTGCTTTCAACATAGTGACAAATATCGCCGGGTCACTAGATAATCTATTGGCTCAAGGGACAGAAGACGCTTAATATTTGTATCTCTGTTATATACATTACAAATTTATAGGAATGGAGAATTACAGTTTTATGTAAGTACACTGATCATTCATAACATAAAACCCACCTACCTGATATTAGATCTTCTTTGTGCTGGCAAAACAGTTCTGCCATATTGTGGGATGGGACCATGGCATGCTAACAGCAGCATCATTAAAGGGGCTTATTGGGATCCAAATACATTTTCCATACTACTATACCCCAATTCTCTTGAATTGGAGTTGGAATATTCTGTCACTACTGCTATATAATGGAGGTTCTGTCCACTAATTAAGGTTCTGGTTAAACCCCTTTGAGTCCTTTAAATTGTGAAGTGAGGATTATACATCTCTGATTTGTTGCTTTATACATTCCATATCTTTATATTTTTATTATTTGTAATGTTCTCACCTGCTCAGTGTTTTACGTTAGGACTGATAAATGTAAATAAGAATCTAATATTCTTATTCAATATTAGATAAACATGGATGATGAATGCCTGGGAAATTGTGGTGAGAATCCCAGCTTTCACTGTTCATGTGCAATTCAATACACACAGACAGCAAAAAGACACAAAATACACTTGTCTAAATTGCCATTAGTCTATTGTTTTACACAGTTGAGTTTGATGCAGCTTTAAAATTAGAAACTAGGATCTAAAGCAACTAGGAGTCAAAGTATTTTTTTTTAATTCTTTCAAGATACAAATGTGAGCACTGCGTGAAAACAGTATGTATGTACAGGTATTACAATATCGTCACAAGTGGAAAAATAAATTTTATCCACCATATATACTTGAGTATAAGCCGACCCAAGTATAAGCCAAGGCCCCTAATTTTACCACAAAAATCTGGTAAAACCTATATTTTTTTACTTGAGTATAAGCCGAGTATGGGTTTTCAGTACATTTATTTGTGCTGAAAAACTAGGCTTATTCTCGAGTATATATGGTATATAGTTTTGCCAATTTTATGTATCCAAAAATCAAGGTATAAAAGCAAAGTAATATAATAAAATGAAGCAATGTGTAAATGCGGAACAGTACAGTGAATTCCCCTTCTATTTTAATGCGTTTGCCTGGGCATTACCTACTGAGATTATTCATCTAAATGGTGCTTTACTTTAGGCATTATTTTGCCATGATTTGAAACTTAACCTTCATAGATCCATTACTGAGATTACATGAGACCTCATTTTGCTTTTAAAACTGGAGCATTTGCAAACATAAACATTAAGGAACACATTTAGATAAAATACTTAAGTATTCATAGGCTCTATAGACATGCTCATAAGCCGTGAAGCACTTAGTATTTAAACAAAACAACATTCATCTTTTTAATAACAAAATTCAATTAAAGTAAATTTCAATTAATGTTAAAAAGCAATAACAATAACACTGGATAATATTTATCAAACTAATAGCCTGGGGAGATTTTGTATATTCCATGATACCGTTATTATTTAGCAATGACATTTCACTCAGAGATATTGTATTGCACTAGACTCAGGGGGTTGTTAAATATGTTTTTAACCTGCTTGTAATAGTGATGTTTTATTGATATAAGCATAAGAAGAAAACTAAATCCTAAACTTCACTTACTGCATTCTCTCATGATATGATATTGATCCTTTAGTTTGCAAGTGTCTATTACCGCAATGGTTACATTCTACCAAAAAGAATTTCAAGGATTTCAATTTGTACCTTTATTACTTTTAAACCTAGTAATTGAAGATGTATCAAACATGGCTAATTCATGCAAGGTTTGGGATTTCTGGGGAACTGCAGAATGTCATTATTCTCTAACTAGATGCATTGCAAAGAATTAGAATGAGAAAATACCCTTCTGCTACACATTTGGTGTTTCTTATTATACAGTGCTAATAATTTCTTTCTGGTGACAGTAGAGATCACTGGTATAATAGAAAGATAATACGATTTGGGCTATTTAAGAGCTCTCCGTTTCAAATTGCCCATTGCAATATACTGAAATAAAAGTTCAGGAAATGACAATAGACAATCCCTAAACTCTTCTTTACTCCCTTTCTCTTAGGGTCAGATCACACCATGTTTGAGGTCATTGCCTGCATGGCTGCATATTTCTGCAGTCATACTGTATTTTACATTAGCAGTGAAAAAATACTGCATCCACTTTTTAGGCCACGCCCACAGAAAGATCTACCAACCACAACCACCAAGTGGTAACTGCAATTAAAATAGCATAATAGGGAGCAAGCCACCCTGTGTTGCACCAGTAAACGGCCACAGGCTGGCATCAGAAAATGAAAAACCTCCATTATTAGTCTGTTGGCAACTTCAAATTCATGACAGTAAGCAGAAGGTTCTTATCACCTACTTTGAGCACATTTCAGTTTTTTCAAGGGGGTGACTAGTAATCATACCAACTTAAGTTTACATACAGCAGTAAGTAAGAGATGTGTGGAGAGGACTCTCCACATGCAGCAGTTGTTAACCTGCGGATAATTGCAGTGATCGGTACCAGAAATGTAAATAAAAAGTGCTCAAAGGGCCATTAAGTCCCCAAATTGGTCTCAATGAAAACGGCACCTTGTCCTGCAAAAAAATGACACATTACACATCTCCATAGCATAAAAAATGGTGTCAGAATATGGCAAAACTAAGAATTTATTTGTATTAAAACACAATAAAATCTATTCATCTACAAATCTATTGGTATATCAGAGATCGTACCAACCCAATGAAAAAAAGGGGAGGTGTTATTTAGACCGCACACGTAAAAACAAAGCCCGTCGCAATAATGTGCAACTGTATATTTTGGCATTTGGAATTTTGGCCCATAAAGAACAAGCCTAAACCGAAATAGAAAAATACAAATAAGGTATTGAATTGCAAA
The DNA here is from genome assembly GCF_040894005.1 of Engystomops pustulosus. NCBI lineage: Eukaryota > Metazoa > Chordata > Amphibia > Anura > Leptodactylidae > Engystomops > Engystomops pustulosus. Next base: position 124,762,535 of record NC_092411.1, on the reverse strand, counting down.
AATGGAAAAGGGCCCAGTAAGGTAATGGTTGAGGTTACAGTAGAGTAGAAAGTTGAGTCATAAGAATGGATCAAAATGAACTTGTGTTCATTTAAATATAAATATGGCAAGCCTGGTAACCTTATTTTACTCTAGTTTCTGGAATGTACAATCTTTTTTTAAACACATTTGCATTATAAAACAAGTTCAACTTAGATTTTTATAACAACAATGCTAAAGTGGAGACTTTTGGCATAATCCTGGTTACTTATTCTCTTCAGGCACCTTAGATCCATATGGACCCCCAAGTCTGCAATACTTTAATATCACATAGCAATCACTTCATGTCATGTAATAATAAGTATCATGGCAGAATAAGAGCAAAAAAATAAAAGGAAATAAACTGTGAATGGCATCATACTCCACTGATCATTAGAAATAGATTGCCCCACATTTTCTAATCAGATAACACCAGTTTTTGCCATAAAAAAATGCCAAAGAAATTGCAGATTATCGCACAATGAATTTTGACACATATATGCTTTTCTTATAGCTTGCCCAATTTGTAAAGTCACAAGAAAATTAGGCCTGGTTAAGGCATAGTTTTATTCAACTTTAACTTGAAACCTATAAAAAGCTTAAAAAATTGGTTCAAATCTATATCTGCTAATAGCAGGGAAAGAGTCAACTTTATGTGCTGTTGCACATTATAAATATTTCTATATTTATAAAAAATACATATACTTAGTATAGTGTAAGAGATCCTGTTAGATTTATTCAGTGTAGATAAAAATAACTCACCTCTTGTATTACCAATAATACAGAGAATGAAAATAATGATATTTTCATATTCCAGAAACTTCATCATATACTTGAATCCTTCTCCTGTTAAAGGCGTGCAGAATAGAAAAGTTTTACTGCAAAGTGAATAGAGTATTTGCCTGGTTGCTATTTAGCTAGATGACTACTATGAAATTTGACTCTTCTTCATGTAATATCTTCTAGCATGGCCCACCTAAGCTGCCCATAGAAATTCACAGATTGCTTCCAAATACCAAGGACTCTGGTATCTCAAAAGAAAGTGATGGCATCTAGCAAACACCCTTAAACTCTATTCTTGGTGATGACTTTTCAATTTAAGCCAGAGTGAAAATATTTAAAGAATGTATAGTGAATGGGAGACAGTGAGCCTTAAATTGATGGAAAAAGGCCATATAGGAGTAATATCGGTGTAGTAAGATAATACAATTTCAGATATAGTACGTTTATGCTATATCTCAATAAAATAATAAAAATGTTTTGAAAATATTCTAAATACTAATGATTTATTATAGTATAGAGGATACTATACATTTTTTTTGGAAAAAATAGTGAATCTAAAATCAGGCTGTGGTTTCTCCATACAAAGGCTAATCTAAGCTTACTACTGCCTCTACCTTCCCCAAATGGGGCTGGCACCATTCACATCAGTTGACAAGTGCTTCGGTTCAACTGTGGCACCTTATAGTGCTATACGCGAGCACTGCCATCTTGGATGGCCGATCCCCCTCAGTGACATCATCAAAGTGTAATGTTTGGTTGTCATGACTTTAGTCACATAGAAGCTACCAAGGCCTGTCATGAAGCCTCCAGCAAACTTTTACAGATCAGCAGTATATACACAATATACAACAATACCACAGTATGAAGTATATTGAATGATTGATCAGATCCCCTAGGAAATAGTAAAAAATAAAAAAATAAAAAATAAAGAAAATCAACCCACTTTCCCTTGAACACATACAAAAATAAAAAAACAAAAAAACATGAACAAGTTATGTATTGCCGCTCCCCAAAATGCCTGACCTATCAAAATATAAAAATGATTATCCTATGCATTGAACACAGTAATTCAAAACAGTGTCCACATTTCTGAATTACGGTCAGAATTACTAGCCGGATCAACTGAAACTACTAACAAAAAGTTTTATTTTATTCCCATACAATGTGATATTATTGCTCTCCAGAAAGGCATCCAGGCCCCCCTTGAACATGTGCAAATTATCAGCCATTACAGCTATTATCAGATATTTCTTGTGACATAGAGTTCCAGTTCTCAGTGCTTGCACAGTATAGAATACGTGTCTATGGCAATGGTAGAGTTGCCTCTCTTCTAGAGGATGCCCCCTTGTCCTGGCTACATTATGAGAATCTATTCTTCTCTTGATACAGCCCATAATTTTATTTGCTTTAGAAGAAGACACCTCCCACTGATTTCTCCATTAGTTTTACCAAGAAGTTTATCATTTAACACTTAATTATAATTTTCATTTCTGCTATTTGTCAGCCTCCACAAATACCTCTGTAATATTATACTATACACCTCTGTATTAATTACTTTACAGAGCTTAGTATCATCTGCAAATATTGAAACTCTACTTTGTAAACACTCCTAAAATATTAAAAAGAAATGGCCCCAATGCTGACCCCTCTGGCATCAAACTTGTAACTTTAACCCAATCTGACAATGTCCCATTCACGATGACCCTCTGTTATCTATCACTAAGCCATTTGCTTACCCAAATACACAAATTTTCCTCTAGTCCCAGAAGTCTCATTTTATATACCAACCTTTTTGCCGCACTGTATCAGACTCCAGATACGCAAGATAGATAAGAGAATGAGGCAAATATTTTGTCAGCATATATGTCTGCAAGAGAATGTACACCTGATTGTTTCCAGCCACCCAACCCCTCAAACACTGCAAGCTGTGGAAGTTCTGAGTTATGCAAAAAGTGATTTCCCCAATAATATTCGAAAATGTGTAAATAATTTAGATTGCGACCAGACTTGAATAGCCAATCTAGTGGAATCATGGGTATCTATAATCTGGGGGAGCCTTCTAGAATAGACTACAAAGATAACAGTTAGGCATAGACAGGTCTTTTGGCCATTGCAAAGCCTGTAAGCTAAATTTAGTACCCACAAATAAATTAATTCTGGAATGCCCCCAAATACATTTACTTGCATTTTTCAAGTGCGCATGCTTTTGACGGGCAGAACTTACATTGCACTCTGACCTATTGTAATCAATGGTTTTTTCAGACTTGGATTCCTTTTCACGCAGAAATGCACATTTTTTTTAATGTGCGTTTAAATCTTAGCATGCTCTACTTTTGAAAGTCACATGCATGAAAAACGCACCATAAAAGTCTATGGAGATGCATCAAAAACGCATTGCACTCTGAGACACATGCAAGTCCAATGCAAGTGCAAAGTGTTTTTCATGCATCAATTGCCATCAAAAAGATAGACCTCAGTCTTGAGTCCTTTTCACACACGTTATGTGCGCTGGAAAAACGCACTGAAATTGCATTGAAAACGCGTGTGAAAAACTGAGACACTGAACAAACTCTGAAAAGTGATTGAACTCTGATGAAAAATGTGAGTTTTTCACTGAACAAACACTGATCGCACCCTGATCAGACTCTGACCTGATCTACAACGCAAGTGTGGGAGGGGCCTAAGTGTTAGAAAAACACATTTGTACTGGCTGTAATATTTTTCTATAAAAATCAATTTGAGATCTGGATACTGAGCTAAAACACACATCTAAAAACCACAATCCATAACTCATATAGTACATTTCATATTTGTGTGTAGACTCTTGAATGACATGGTTGCAGCATTTCTGAGCAAGATAAAACATCACAAAAAAGAGTCCATGGAGGAAGCTTGATAAATATTTACTTCTTTAAAAGCCAAAATTGTAAGTTAAATAGGATATCTCCTGGTAATAAAGAAATAGCATGCCACTCACCAGTGTATCCACTTTTATCAAATAATTGATATGGTTTGAGTATGAAAAAGTTATACAATTTTTCAATATAGTTCAATATACTTTCTGTATCAATTCCTCATGGTTTTCTAGATCTCTGCTTGCTGTCATTCTATAGAAAGTTTCTATAATTCTTACTCTGTAAATCTGTCCAACGTCTTGTGATGGACATGCAAGTCTATGGAAGCAAACAGAGATCTTCAAAACTGTTAAGAATTGATACAGAAAGTAAATTGGAAAGTTGTATAACTTTTAATTACACAAACAATATCAATCAATTATTTGATGAAAGTGGACAACTCCTTTAAGGTTACAATACTACATCTGTGCATTGTGGATTTTACGAAGTAGCAATCTGCAAATAGTAGTTTTTTTTATGCAGAATTAATGTGCATTTGCTGCATATTTCATTTAATTAATAAAAGTCAAGATCTCATACTTCTGTCGGCTGTCGAACATACCGTTATTGAAAGGGATACATGCTCAGTATTTTATGCAGTTTTTGAAACCAAAATCAGTTATGGAAAATAACAAGAACCACAGCACACAAATCATTCCATTGTATCATTATTTAAAAAGTGTGAAACATTAAGTCCCCCTGAGTTAATAGGTACAACCAGCTTTAAAGGGAACCTACCACCACAAATCTACCTATAAAGGTAGATTGGGTGGTAGGTGGATCAATGGGACATGAGGATAGCCCTTTTAAGGGCTAATCCTCACGTCCCTGCACTTTTTTGATAACTTTAATTTGATATTTATTCAAATTTACTTATGCGGCTACTGGGGCGTGGAGTAGCCGCATATGAGATTACACGAGGCGGCTACTCCACGCCCCGGTAGCCACTTTACCCCTCCTACTCACCCATCTTCGGCGCGCAGCTCCGCGTAGCTGCGCGCCCTCGTCCGGCGATCCTGCCGTCTGCGCATGCGCAGAAGAGCAGGCCCACGCCTGCGCGGTCACAACTCCAAAACAGGCGCGGGCCTGCTCTTCTGCGCATGCGCAGACGGCAGGATCGCCGGAGGAGGGCGCGCAGCTACGCGGAGCTGCGCGCCGAAGATGGGTGAGTAGGAGGGGTAAAGTGGCTACCAGGGCGTGGAGTAGCCGCCTCATGTAATCTCATATGCGGCTACTCCACGCCCCGGTAGCCGCATAAGTAAATTTGAATAAATATCAAATTAAAGTTATCAAAAAAGTGCAGGGACGTGAGGATTAGCCCTTAAAAGGGCTATCCTCACGTCCCATTGATCCACCTACCACCCAATCTACCTTTATAGGTAGTTTTGTGGTGGTAGGTGCCCTTTAACAGCAACTGATTTTTCTGTATTTCTTTGTCCAACTCTCACATTACAGGCGGTCCTCTACTTAAAGACCCCCGACTTACAAACAACCCATAGTTACAGACAGACCTCTGGTGAAGCTTTCTGAATGCTTTACTATAGTCCCAGACTGCAATGATCAGCTGTAAAATGTCTGTAATGAAGCTTTATTGATAATCCTTGGTCCCATTACAGCAAAAAATGTTTAAACTCCAATTGTCACTGGGGCCAAAATTTTTTTGTCTGGATCTACAATTATAAAATATACAGTTTCGACTTACATACAAATTCAACTTAAGAACAAACCTCCGGACCCTATCTTGTACGTAACCCGGGGACTGCCTGTATTCTAGAGAATTTTGGTCCACCATTCGCAATGTTACCCTTAGTGAACGACCTGTTTTTGGGCCTTAAACGCCTTTTTTTAAAATTTAGAAGTGCCCACTGTGTGGCATAAATAACAGGATATCTTTATTCTCCATAATTAATAAGATTATGGCAATACCATCATAACAGAAAACAGGGATAAAAATTTACTGTGAACTGCAATTACTGAATAAACCATTGTGCATTACATGGTGTGCCACGACAGGCACTTTTATATGTGGACTGAACACAGTACATCTTTATTAGATAAAGATAATACTATGGAGACATAATTAGGTACTTTGAAATATTTTAGCTTTTATATTCTTAGTGGCCTAAGGCCCATTAGTGATGTAGATACCTATATGGATGGTCACAAAGTTGGCCATTAATTTCTCTTATACTGTTTTTCTGCTATAGCTTTTCATCTGGGTTTAGATCCACTGTGGCTTAATAGTCTAAATAAAAACATACAGGGGCAGATTTACTTACCTGGCCCATTCGCGATCCAGCGGCGCGTTCTCTGCGCTGGATTCGGGTCCGGCCGGGATTTATGATGGTAGTTCCTCCGCCATCCACCAGGTGGCGCTGCTGCACTGAAGTCCGCTGGAATGCCTCGAAATACACCGGCCTATCCTGTATGAAGGCGAGTGAAATTTTCGCGACACATTTTTTTAAAAAAACGCGATTTCCGTCGCGTGCATGCCGGCGCCGATGCGCCACAATCCGATCGCAAAATCCCGGGGCAATTCAGGTACAATCAGCGCAAATCGGAAATATTTGGGTAACACGTTGGGAAAACGCGAATTGGGCCCTTAGTAAATGACCCCCACAGTGTTCCACCAAAAAAAATATAGCTGCCAATAGCAATTAATTCCATTTCTGATAGTATTCTTGAAAAGAAATTAATCCCAAACTTTAATTGGTATGAACCCTACACAAAATGTCAACATGTTCATACAGCATAGCACAATGGAATGGAAAATTGTATATGTTATTTTGAAAAATGTATCCCGTTGAAAAGATTCATCACATCATACTAATTAGAATTAATATCTATTATAAAGCAGACATATGTCATTTACATTATGGTGGTAATTATTTTGTAAATTGTTCACATGGTGTTCCTGTAGGGCTACCTGATTGAAGGGATTTTGTGAACCCACTGTCATGTAGTAGGTCTGTGTAAAAGCAATGCATATATTACATTGAGTAGAAGCCTCATTCAAAGTGATCTGTATAAGTGAAAATTTTCTATGGCTGAGCTCTGATGTTTGCACAAATTTTTTGTCTGACTTTGGAAACTGCTTGCATGTATATTGCTTGTGCCAGTTTTGTGTTGCGGCTGCACTGTGTCAGACAAGACAGAAAAAAATTTGCATCTAAAGTTCTTAGTCGGATATTTGGATCAAATTTATTTCTGACGTGCGCCACAATCCTGTAGCAAGGAAAAAGTGCTGCACACTTCCAGAACAGTGCAGGGGGCGCCAGATTCATGAAGACCATGCACCAGTTTTGATTAACGTGGAGCACTCTGCACACTCCACAGGCAAGCTGCACATAATGGGGCTCATTTACTAAGGGGTTGAATCGCTGGGTTTCCCGAATATTACCCTTTTGCGCCGTTTGTCCCTGAATTGCCCCAGGGCTTTTGGCGCAGGCGATCGGATTGTTTCGCATTGGCGCCGGCTTCCATGCGACGGAAATCAGGGGGCGTGGTCGTTGGAAAACCCGACGGATTCGGAAAAACAGCTGTATTTAAAAAATAATTTGTGTCGCTTGACACACACTTACATGCACCGGGAAGAAGAAAGTGAACTCCGGCGGACCTCAGCGCAGCTGTGAAGCCTGCTGGATATCGGGCGCACGACCTTAGTGAATCCCGGCAGATGCGAATCCACGTTGGACAATGCGCCGCGGGATCGCGAATGGACTGGGTAAGTAAATGTGCCCCAATGTAGTTTTCACTACTTTTGATAAATGTGGCCCACTGTGAGATAACACTGTAGAGTTCACTTTCTCAAAACTGCACATACTGCATGAACAACCTTGTGCGACTGCTGAATTGCACTGGCATATACCAGGAATAAATAGTTTCTTCTTTAATTTTTGAACCTAGCTTATAATTATTTCCAATTTTTTACCAGTTTCTTTACTAATTTTTACCAATCTAAATTCATAGTTTAGTACGATTGACTACAGAATTATTACAGTTGTAATTTTTACGTAAACACTTTACACAATATCCCTCGTTATTTATCCAACACATAATTCTCATTGGGAAAAGATGAATAGCCTTTGGCATTTCCTTGTGAATAGCAGTGCATGAGCAAGGCATGTGACAACTGTTTATAAGATATGAAACACGTAAGAGAGGAAGGTAGAGGTCAGAAAGTTTTTAAACTTTCTAAAATTCACGGAAAATTATATTTTATTATTATTTAGAACTTTATAAAGACATTTATTTATTTTTAAAAAATGTAATTGTACGCAATAATTAATTTTTAATTTATCATGTTCAGCAGCTCTCTACTTAAATAACAAATTAAGTTCTTTCTTAAAGGGGTTTCTTCATGAAAGAAAATTCTCAAATTTCAATCCTCTAGTGATGTTTACAGAATAAAGATAATTTTTAACTCCCTTACTTTACAATTTTACTTAGTTTTATTGCTGTTTTAGCTTCTAACACTCAGTGATGGTCAGTATAAGATTCCAGGGTGTGGTTGGGGACTCTCTAGGCAGACACTTCATATTTTCTATAGTGGAGGGTGCTGACAATGTGCTTAGATTATCAGGGTACAGGTACACTTTCAATAAGCCTCTGGACATTAACTAGTATCTGACCCATGTATAGAGAGATGAGACATATCAGAGATGAAGAGATCCATGAGATGCATATTACACATAACATACAAATAGCTCTGCCATATGCCTCCCTGCCCCCCCCCCCAGATAAAAACCTTATCTGCCTGTAACTTGTAGATTTACTTTCCTCAAGATGTGTTGCTTGCCGGCAGGATGTCTGTGTGTGTGAGCTTGTCCTGGATTGCAAGGGTAGGGGCCACTGCAGAAAGCAGCTCAATCCAGCATCATACAGGAGAACAATGGGGCAGATATATCAAGCTGTCTGAAAGTCAGACTATTTCTAGTTGCCCATGGCAACCAATCACAGCGCCCCTTTAAAATATGTATGACCAGTGGTCAAATGAAAACTAAGCTGTGATTAGTTGCCGTGGGCAATTAGAAATATTCAGATTTTCACACAGCTTGATAAATCTGCTCCAGTATGTCTACCCGATCCTAAAGTCAGAAGATTAACAGTCGTGACCCGGGTCAACCAAGATTGTGTATACCAGGACTGATAGAGACAGGTTGGGGTTATATCTGTGAAATGCTCTATTTTTGTTAGTAACATTGAATTGGAGAATGTGTTATTTTGTTATCCTGAGTACATTTAAGAAGGGCATTCAAAGTGCTGTGACAGACAATGTCCAACCATTTATTTCCTTACTGCAGGGAAATTATACAGCAAGCTAAAATTTTTATTTCTGGCCACCTACTCTCTTCAATATCATCCAGCATCACATGAGTCCTTGTGCTAGTAGTTTTTTTAGAGAATTCACATGAGCGAGGTCTGCCTTATTAAAGAGCTGGCGCAAGCACCCTACAACCCAATCAAGCAGTACCACAGGGTCTAAGGAAATGTTGCCTGAGTAATACAGTTCCAGCAAAGTTTACTTTTAGTTTGTCCACCAGTTAATTGTTCACAAACGTATTCTGTCTGGATTACCACTGGTGATTGAACGCCACATGCATTGAACTAGCTGTATAGTGATCTATCACTGGAGTATCTAACAGACTGGGCCTGTTAAGTTACCACTATGCTCAGACATCTTTTGAAAAGGTGATCTAGTGGTTCTATGCAACAAAGTCCAGGAGGGGTATCACAACTTTGACTGGTCTGCTGCATGTGTTTTTCCATGTCCAAAGTTGCATATTGAGTGTCAATGTGGTAAAATGGAAGCTGATCTATGATTGGTTGCCATGAACAACCGGAACGGTTATACTCTCAAATTATTCTGATAAATCTTGCTCTATTTCCACCTCCCAAAATAATAGGAAAATGCATTCAAGAGTTTGTTATACACTTACTAAACGAGATCCTGTATCCCTACTGATCCAATGCCATGTACCCTACTCTGACGGGTTATTATTTATTGGATAGTTCTTAACTTCCCAATTCACCTATTCTAATAACTTTTGGTACTTTGGTGTTTACCTCCATAACTGTATTTATTCCCATATCTTTAATGAATATTGGCTGTCTAATGTAGAGCAATGAATGTGTGGTATGGTTACTATTTATTAATGTTGCGAATCCCCTATTAAAAGATATCAGCAAATGTTCATTGTTAGATTTGTGCAATAAGAGATCACAACTTTACAGTATTTTTAACTTTTATGTGTTTTTAACTATTTGTTGTAAGTGCCGTCACCTAGATCACTGTTAATACTTGCATTGCATTCACCTCCAGTTTTTTTCCATTTGATTACACTCCCGGTTTTCTTGCTTATCCTTTAGCCTCTGAGTCACATGGGTTCGCTCAGAGTGAGAAAGCTATTTTCATTGTGTGTAGAGATGTGACTGCGTGTAGATGGGTTGTACGCAACGAACACATAATTATATGCGTCTTTGTTGACACAAACTGGGCATAACATATTGGACACTGAAAAAAGCATACTTCTGGAAATATAGTAATTTTCATTTTTCTTTATTCAGCTGTAGATTCAATTACTTTAATTTAATACTATTAAAATGCTCACTAAATCCCTGGATATACTCCAAAAGGGTGCAGTTCCCAAATTCAGGGTATTCCATTATGTTGGCAACTTCAATTCTGCTAAAGTGGCCAGGCATCCAAAAACCATGCCATCTGTGATCTAGAGACCTAATGCTATTCATTTCCTTCTGAGCCTGCTGTGGCCATAACCTGCTGGTGTGCACCCATCAGGACATAGAAGGTAGGGAGAGTTAGTGCCTTTTAAGTGCAGATTTTGATGACAAAGGTTTTAGGTCTATGTTGCATCTATCACTTTATTTTTTTGGCTATAAGACATGGCACTGGTTACTGGAAGTAAACATAGAAGCTCAGCAAGCAGAGATCTAGAAAACCATGAGGAATTGATACAGAAAGTATATTGGAAAGTTGTATAACTTTTTACAATACAAACAGTAACATTAATTTGCTGAAATGGGAATACCCCTTTAAAGGTAGTAGATTTTGGTTGATTTTTTTTGCAGGGACATAATATTGTATAGGGTAGTTGTGGACTAATTAATTTTATTTGTTTCCTATAACAGTACATAGAAAAAGTGCAGGTACACAAATGCCAGAAGCCACACAAACAAAATGGAACTGGAACTCTTAATGTTGGAGGTAAAATATGATGTAGTTTGTATCAGCGAGACATGGCTGGACAGCAGCTATGACTGGGCTGTTAGTATAGATGGTTAAAGTCTTTTTAAGAAATTATCGTATAAATAAAAAAGGGAGAGGGGTTTGTTTATATGTGAATTCTTGCCTCAAACCTGTCCTGCGAGATTACATCTGTGATGCAAATGAAAATGTGGAGTCCCTATGGTTGGAGATAAGGGAAGGGAAAATGAATAATAAAATATTACGAGGGGTGTGTTGTAAGGCTCCAAATATAATGTAGGCAGTAGGGGAGCTGATGATAAGTCAAATGGATGCGGTTTCAAAGCATGGTAAAGCACTTATCATGGGGGACATCAATTACCCAGATATTTACTGGGCGGGGCTGCAGGTCCTTCAAAGGTAGCAGGTTTTTGTCGACAACAAAAGACAATTAGCTGTTGCAACAAGTCCTGGAGCCAACAAGAGGTGAGGCACTGCTGGACCTTATACTAACCAACAGATCTTATAGGGTATCAGAATTACAGGTTGGGGGGAACCTGGGTAATACTGATCATAATATCATTGATTTTGTATTACGCTTTACTAAGAGTGTCAGAGGAGGTGCAACGAACACTCTAAACTTCAGGAGGGCAAATTATCAGCAACTAAAGGAGGACCTTATAGGCATAAACTTGGACAATGTTCTCAAAGATAAAAGCCCCCCCAAAAAATGGGACTTTGTCACAAATATTCTAAAAAAGGCCTGTGAGAAACACATACCATATGGGAAATAGCATAAGAGGAACAAGAAAAAGCCAATGTGGCTAAATAGTCTTATAAGGAGAGCAATAAGCGAGAAAGGCGTTTAGGTTGCTAAAAGGCAAAGGTAGCTATGAATCATTACAGGATTATAGAGAAAAGAGTAAAAGCAGAAAAGAGTAAAAAGCAGATAAAGGCCGCAAAAATAGAGACTGAAAGAAATATTGCCAGAGAGAGCAAAAATAATCCTAAATTATTTTTCAAGTATATATTAATGATAAGAAACTAAAAACGAAGAGTGTGGGCCCTCTGAGAAATAACATGGGGGTCATGGTGGAAGGAGATGAGGAAAGGATCAATCTACTGAATGTCACCTTCTCAACAGTCTTTACACAGGAAAGTCCTTTGGTGGAAGAAAGGATGAGAAATTATGTAAATTCTCTTTGGAATTTCAACAGTTTAACCCACTAAGAGGTTTGGCACCTCCTCACAACCACTAAGATAGATAAATCACAGAACTATGTACCGTGACAGACGGAACATTATTTTTAATATGTGAAGATTCCCTGAGGACTGGTTATGTTCCACAGGACTGGCGCATAGCAAATGTGGTACCAATATAAAAAAAGCAATCCTGGAGTCTAACTTCTGTTGTGGGGAAAATATTTGAGGGGTTTGTTAGAGATGCTATCCTGGAGTATCTCACTGTACATACCCTAATAACCTAGCATTAGCATGAGTTTATGAGAGATCGGTCCTGTCAGACTAATCTAATTGCCTTCTATGAGTTAGTAAGTTCCAGACTGGATCTGGGGGACGCTGGGAATGTTGTATATCTGGACTTTTCAAAGACATTTGACACGGTGCTGCATAAAAGGTTGGTACATAAATTGAGACTGCTGGGACTAGGGGAAAATCTGTGTATTTGGGTAAGTAATTGGCTTAGTGATAGAAAACTGAGAGTCGTCATTAATGGCACATTCTCAGATTGGGTTGACATTACCAGTGGTAATATTTTTAATATTTTTATTAATTGGTGGGTTTACACAGTCAAGTTTCAATATTTGCGGATGATACTCAGCTGTGTAAAGTAATAAATACTGAGGTCGGTAGTTTAGCATTACAGAGGGATTTGTGGAAGCTTGAGGAGTGGGCAGAGATATGGTTGATGAGGTTTAATGTAGATAAATGTAAAATTATGCACTTGGGCAATGGAAAAAAAAATATGATTATGTTCTAAACAGTCAATTACTTGGTAAAACTGCAGCTGAAAAGGACTTGGGGGTATTGGTGGATGGTAAACTTAATTTTAGTGACCAGCGCCAGGCAGATGCTGCTAAAGCAAATACAATTATGAGATGTATCAAGAGAGGAATAGATTCTCATGATAAAGAGATGTACCTTATAAAAATCACTATATATTAAATGCAAATAATCCAGCTCCACGGACACTCCGGTTGTAGATAAAAACGTGATATTTTCTTTATTGAAGTACAAAAAGGAGATATACAGCCAAGCAGAGGGAAACACACACAGAGCTACGGCTATGTTCTACGCATTTCGGAAAACTCCTTAATATCACGTTTTTATCTACAACCGGAGTGTCCGTGGAGCTGGATTATTTGAATTTTATATATTTCTTGGACTTGGAACAAAGAGAATCCGTGCTTGGACTCCTGGTCATATACTGCTGTGCCTCCAGGTGAGCTGACTTCCACTTTTCTACATATATCGTTATAAAAATCACTGGTCAGACCACACATGGAATATTGTGTACAGTTTTGGGCACCAGTGTATAAAAAGGACATAGTAGAACTGGAATGGGTGCAGAGGAGAGCAACCAAGATAATTAGGGGAATGGTGGGGGACTAGAATAAAGATTAAAAAATTTGGGTTTAATCAGATTAGAAAAAAAAACGCTTGACGGGAGACCTCATTACAATTTACAAAAACCTGAATGCAGGGCCGGCTCCAGCACCCGGCATACACGGGCAAGTGCCGGGGCCCACAGCTGCTGGGAGGGCCCACTTGAGGTGGGGGAGTCAAATGAAATCACTCTGCAGAGAGCAGTGCCTGTGATGCAGCGTTGGAATGTTCCATTTGCTGATTTTACCTCCCATTAGCTGCTTCCTCCTTTCACGGTGGAGGCCCCGCCCACCAGCCCGGCCGTCTGTGCAGCTGCCAGGAAGTGGCCTGTACTCTGCTCTGGCAAGCCTGGAGCATGTGTGACAGGCCCTGTGCCTGCAATGGGAACCAGCTGTCTGGAGGTGAGAAAGCAGCAGTGCAGTGACCCAGGTGGTGGAGTAGCTGTGAATCTGCTCTTATGTTCGCCTGGGAAGCAAAGGTCCACCTACAGCTTATCAACTGGAGAGGTAAGTATGTGACTGCACTTGTATGTTTACATGTTGTGTATATGTGTGTGATGTGAGCAAATATACATGTGTGACTGTACATTATATCTGTATGTGTGTGTTTACAGCCTGTTATCTGTAATGTCTGCTATATATACATCATGGGGCATATTTATCAGGACCTCTGCGCACCGCCACTGGCGCAGAGGCCCTGAAATAATCGTAAATGCTAGCTTATTGCTAGCTTTTGCGATTATTTTCCCCAATCCGCCACCTTCACGCCGAGTGGGGGGCGCGGCCGGACGGGAGTGGGCCGGCGCGGGGCGTTACTGTCTGGCGTAGGATAAACGCTGCGCTACTGGCAGGAGTAGGATAAATGCTGCGCTACTGGCAGAAGCCTCTTGATGTATCGGGTTGCGGATTTGCAGTTGCGGGGTGATCATATCCCCCCCATGTGTTTGTGTGAAGGGGATAAGTGTATGAGTGATATTTATTATGTGTAATAAATGTCTGTAACCTGTACCTGTTTGTTACCTGTACTATGTACGTGTGTCTATATTATACATATGTGTAATAGGTATATGCTGCATCTATGTGAGTATATATTATATACATGTCTAATAGGTATATCCTGTATGTAATGTATGTATCTGAGTATATATTATATGCATGTGTAATAGGTATATGCTGTATGTAATGTATGTATGTGAGTATATATTATATGCATGTGTAATGGGTATATGCTTTATTTGAGTATATATCATATACATGTGTATTAGGTATATGCTGTATCTATGTGAGTATATATTATATGCATGTATAATAGGTACATCCTGTATGTAATGTATATATGTGAGTACATATTATATATGTGTATAATAGGTTTATCCTGTATGTAATGTATGTATGTAAGTACATATAATATACGTGTATAATAGGTTTATCCTGTATGTAATGTATGTATGTGAGTACATATTATATACGTGTATAATAGGTTTATCCTGTATGTAATGTATATATGTGAGTACATATTATATACGTGCCTAATAGGTATGTGCTGGGCAGCTTCTGTATTTTATAGTGGAAAAAACAACTCAGACTGCTGGCATGACAGAAGCTGACAAACTTAGCTGCAGGTGTAACCTTTATATTGTAGGAGACCCCAACCTCAGTTATGCTACTATTTGTGGATTAAAAGCAGCCTCAGAAAGCAGGACATGGCTCTGCATCACAGTACAGCATGTGTAATTCACATGCTACACGAGCCTAGACACAGAGCTGGCATCACAATGTGAGGGGGAGGTTGGAGGCACTAATGGGGGTATTATACTATGTAGGAAGGAATTTCTCTGCCGCAAAATTTGGGAGGTAAGGAGCACAGGGGCCCGCTGAGACTCTGTCTCCCAGGGGCCTCCTTAAACCTGGAGCCGGCCCTGCCTGAATGGCAGTAAAAAGATCTCTTTATACCTAGGCCTGAGCACAAGGGGGCATCCTCTACGCCTATAGGAGAGGCGATTCTACCATCAACATAGACAAAGGTTCTTTATTGTACGAGCAGTGAGACTGTGGAACTCTCTGCCGCAGGAGGTTGTTATGGCGGACTCTATGTACATGTTCAAGAGAGGCCTGGATGCCTTTCTGGAGAGAAAAAATATCACGGGTTATGGGGAAAAAACATTTATTTAATTCTTAACCCCTTTGTGTCCAAGCCATTTTAGACGTTTAGGACCAGGCCTGATTTTTAAAATTTGCCCTGTGTCATTACAGGAGGTTATAACTTCGTGACGCTTTAACATATCCAGGGGATTTTGAGATTGTTTTCCCATCATACATTGTACTTCAAAGTAATAGAAATGATATCTTTTTGTGTTTAGTTATGAAAAAAAATTAAATTTGGTCATAGTCATAGCACCCAAGTAACTTTATAACTAACATTTCCCAAATGCCTGCTTTATATCGGCATCAGGTTTTTATGCATCCTCTTCAAGTGGCCTAAATAGCAGTAAAACCCCGTAAATTATGCCATTTTAGAATTTTAACCCCTCAATGTGTAAAAAAAATCAACTTTAAGAAGTGTGTTAACCCTTTAAATGCTTCATAGGGGTTAAAACAAAATGGAGGTATAATTTACAAGCTGTAATTTTTTTTAGATAATATACTAATTTTGTCCAAAAATTAAACCGTTACAAATTATTAAATGATGAAAAACTTCACAAAGTTTAATAACCAATTTCTCCCGAGTATGAGGAGGCCCCATATGTGTTGGTAAACTGCTGTAAGGGCACACGGCCGGGCATAGAAGGGAAGGAGGCGCCATTCAGAGCAGATCTGCAAGGTCACATTTTACAGGCTATAAAATGTTTATTTTTTTGTAATTTGGACATATGTGGGTTTAATAGCTAAATATTAGATTTTATTAACTCTTTCTTGGTGGTGGTTAAAAACTCATTAATTCTTCTTTCTGGTTTTTAGCATTTTTTCCCCCGGACATTCACCGTACCGTACCATGAAAATATAAAAATAATGGGGGGTCATTTACTAAGGGCCCAAATCGCTTTTTTTCGTCGAGTTTCCCGAATTTGGCCAGGGATTTTGGCACACACGATCGGATTGTGGCGCAACGGCATGCATGAGACGTAAATCGGGGGGTGTGGCCATCGGAAAACCCAACGGATTCGGAAAAACCACATAATTTTTTTAAAAAAATGTGTCGCTTGACACACGCTTACCTGCACCCAGGATAGGATCGTGAACTCTGGCGAACTTCAGCAGACTTCAGCGCAGCAGCGACACCTGGTGGCGCACTACCTTAGTGAATCGCCGGAAGACCCGAATCCTCCTCTGACAACGCGCCGCTGGATTGCGAATGGACCGGGTAAGTAAATCTGCCCCATTGTGTTATCTTTATTCTATTGGTCATCACGATTACGGCGATACCCCATTTATATGGTTTTTTATGGTTAACTTGTTTTGCAGGATATAGAACTCATTTTGGGAGAAATTTGCTTGTTTTTGCATCGCCGTGTAATAATGGGCAGAACATTTATATATTTTTGTTTACAGTGCTGGTTTAGAGCTTATTTTTTGCGGTACAAGCTGTACTTTTTCTTGGTATCATGTTGGGGTAAATTTTACTTTTTGATCACTTTTTATGCGCTTTTTATGCAGTCAAAATGTGAAATTTTTTTTTACGGTGTTCACTGTATGGGTTTAGTGACAATTTTATTGTACAGGTTGTTACGGACATTGTGATACCCAATATGTTGTGTTTTTTTGGTGAGTTTTACTTTTTTAATGTTTTATCTGATTACTGCATGGGATGGGACTTCAGGGTACTTTTATTCTTTTTTAATAATTTTTTTATTTCACTTTTATTTTTAAACTTTTTTTTACTGTTTTACTTTGTCCCAGGGTGGTACATGAACAAGTGATCATTTGATCACTTAATCATTGTAATATACTGCAATACTAATGTATTGCAGCATATTACAGTCAGCCTATGCATTTTTTCAAGGTGCAGAAAGGGGTTAAAGGTTGGACTTGATGGTCTTGTGTCTTTTTCCAGCCTTATATACTGTGATACTATGGGGCACATGTATCATAGTTTCAGGTAGGCAAATTGTCAAATTTTGCTGTTTCTGCACCATTTTTGCGACTTTTAACTCTGCTCTTTTTCAAGTATGCCTTGTTTGCACCTTTGTAAAGTGTGCCTTATGTATGATTGATTTCCAGATATTCTGTGTAACATTTCACTTAGGTTTCACTTTCTTGTGCCTTTTTTGGTGCAAATCTGCACCCAGTCCAGTGCAGGTGCAAAGGAAGTTTATTTAATGGACCCAATTTTAACGTGTAAATTGGAATTATTTCAAATGCTTTAACTGTTTGCACAGTAACCTCTATTGTCATAATTCTTAAATTTCTGCATTTTTTTTTCTTTTTTTTTTCTTGGTTACTTCTAAGGGTGAGGTCACACGTAGCGGTTTAATTGCATTTATAATGCATTTTGAAGCTAATTACAACAGCTGAGGAGAGGTGATTTGCCTTATTTCATTACTGTTAACATTTGTGTTTACAAAACGCAATATAAACGCTACGTTAACGCGTGTGCTAACATTGCTTTTACTATGCGTTTAGTAAATTCAAATGTTAACAGTAATGTAATTAGGAAAATCAACTCTCCTCAGCTGTTGTAATAGGTTTAAAAATTTCCCAAAATCCCAATTTAACAGTAGTGTCCACTCCTGTATATAACCCCTCACATGACTTGTGTCCATGTGGATTTGAGACATTTGCAGCAAAAAGTCTCAAAAAGGAGCCAAAATTTGCTCCTGCCAGGATAGGAAAAACTGAACATGTATCACAAGTAAAAAGACATGATCATACATAGGGCGCAAAAAAGAGCTGCCAAATGTCTCTAAAATCCACCTCAGAAAGACAAAACTGTGATAAATGTGGCCCTATGACTGTCTAAATATTATTAGCTTATAAAAGGATGAAATTTGATTACAGAGTCAAAAAAGTCAAAATGTAACTAGTGTCTGAAAACTGGCTAGGCACCTAAAACTGGGGGGGGGGGGGAGGGTGCAGTTTTGTTGTATTTGATGTATATGTGACATGTACATTGGGGGGTATTTATCATACGCTGGCGCACGAGCGCCCCGCCGCTGCAAATTCGCAACCCGATACATCAAGAGGCTTCTGCCTCTTGATGTATCGGGCTGCCAGTTGCGCAGCGTCTATCCTACGCAGGGCCTGGCATAGAAAAAAACGCAGCCAGCGACTTTTCACGTATGACTCCCGGCCGGCCGGGGCCCCCGCTCGTCCGGCCGCGCCCCCCCCTTCACGCCCCTTCACGCCGCACTGGCGTGAAGGTGGCGGATTGGGGAAAATAATCGCAAAAGCTAGCAATAAGCTAGCATTTGCGTTTATTTCAGGGCCTCTGCGCCACTGGCGGTGTGCAGAGGTCCTGATAAATATGACCCATTATGTTCAATTAGATACATTTGTGGACCTGTAATATGTAGGGAAACACCCTCTGTCCAGGACATTAATATGCTCTGCATTTGGTCAGGGATTCTCTTTATAAGATTATTTTCTTATCTGCTTCTTCTGTTTTTGCATATCTTTTTTATATGCCCACCATCCAACATTTTTCAGTTTACAGAGCCTTATGAAGGCTTTTCATTGGCAGGACAAATTGTACATCCTAGCGTCAGTAGTTTATGATCTGTGCAATGTATTGTGAAGCTGGGTGAAAAAAACATCCAAATGCAACTACAACTGACATAAAAACGCTGTTATACAGTGGAATTTGTTTGTATGACTTTCACTGTGCTATTAAAAGGACAGTAAAATTGTGGAGGTACCAAATTGATTATATTTTAAAACAAAAAATGTTTTATTAAAATGCTTTATTGCCATAATCATGCTTCAATCCATGCCTGGAATAGTCTTTTTTTATATTTTGATAGATTTGGCATTTTGGGATACAGGGATACCTAACGTGTTTATGATTTTGTGTATTTTTATTTACCTCCAATTATTTGGATGTTATTCGTGATGATAATATTAATGTTTTAAAAACACAAGATTTCAATCTTTTGTGGTTCCTTAACCCTTTTTTGAAGGTATAATGTATTTTAAGATTGCATCATGTCTAGTGTTTTTATATTATGATCAGGAAAATCCAGGCTATAATCCCTACATTTTTAGAAACACCCATCTTAAAACAGATAATAACTAAATCACTGTGTCTTATGTTAATAAAGTGTTAATGAGTCTCTTGTGAATTACCAGGATATAACATCTAACATGTTAGGACCTGGAATAAATTTTGGCCCTCAGTAAAGATGCAGCATTAAATTTTATTGTTCTAAACTTTGGTTCTGGTGAATCAGAATATGATCTGAAGATGATCTTAAAGATCAGTAGGATATGCGAAGAGAGTCTGATGCAAACCTACCTCTGTAAAGTGGTCAGACCGACACTTATCAACCAGTTATGTTATGCAAGTTCAGGGAATAGAGCACAAAATCCCCTTCCCAGCTATTCCTGCCTAATTTCCCTACCTACAATAAGAGGTGGGAAACAACTTTTTTCCATTCCTACAACAAAACTCAAACACAGAGACAAAGACAATACATTGTCCCCAAATATAGGTCAGTACCAAGAGGACAATGCATTACAAAAATCAGACGGCAAGCAGAAAAACAGGCTAAATACAAAAGAATGAACACTAGTTAGCTCAGTCTAAGACTCTTGCAGGCATAGAGCAACAGTCCACAAAACCTTCCATGAGATGCCAGAGCGCCAATCCAGAGGATGATTGGATTAATCCTTTGACATCAGAAGGAGCAGTATTAAAGTGGAGAGAGATTCTGTCCATCACAGTAACTGTAACCAGTAACTGTTTGCAGACCAGAGCAGACTTCACAGGAGACAGACAGGTTAAAAAATATTGTTAAAGGTTTGGCCTGTAACAATTCGAACAAATGGATAGAAGAAGGGGGCAGCAGCTATATGAGAGAAGCAAACTTCACTACACTTTACTAATTTCCAGGTGGCCACATAAATGTGTATTACATATAGTGGGTATCAATGTAGCTCTGTGAGAATCCATAATCATCAGGTGAGCATGGTGTTGAACAAAACCTCTTCCTGTATCTCTTGCCAGATCTTTGTGCCTCACAGCCTGAGAGAAAGCTATTCTGCGATTTGCCTGCGATTCCTGTGTCTTCAGCGTTCCTGTGTCTCCTGTGTACCTGACCTTCTCCGTGTTCCAGTGTTACCTGACCTTCTCTGTGTTTCAGTGTTACCTGACCTCCTCCGTGTTCCTGTGTTACCTGAGCTCCTCCGTGTTCCCGTGTACCAGTGTTCCTCCGTGATGCTGTCCTGTGTGCTGTGTTCCCGTACCCTTCTGCTTGAACCTCCTGTTGCTGACTCTGGACCGGACGTTTCACCTCTGCCGCCTGCCCTGACCTTGTGCCTGGACTTTGACCACGAGATTGTCTGCCGTCTCTGTACTTCTACCTTGGCCTGAGGAACGACCTGGTGGTACCACGCCGCAGCTTGTCTAACTCGCCTTGCGGCGGGCTCTGGTGGAAACCGGGTACCACTTAGACTCCGGTCCCAGGTAGTGGCTTACGTCATCGTCTGCAGTGGTCCAGAGGATCCACAACCGCAAGCCTGACAGTTGTTCCTTAGTAGGTTAATATTCATAAAATTTACATAAAATAGAAATACAGTATATATGCATATCTTGATTTGATTCAGTAAACCCTCTAATCCCTAGAATAAAAGGCAAGTATTTTGTCATTTTGAATAAGGTAGTGAGATTGATTACTAATGTCTCCGAGTCCTTTGTGTTTACTCTTTAATGCCTATTGACTTTTTGACAACCTACTGTTTAAATTGGATTACATATTGAATACAAGACTATTAAGTTATTAGCCTCTTGGTACAGTATTTAATCCTTTTAAATCAACACTCAACTTCCCAGAAGAATTTGAGTGCTACTCCTTTTGTTATGCTGAAAAAATCCTTTAACAGCTGGAGAAGGGAAAATTCTTATTGTCCATCACCAAACTGTCATTCCACAAGACAAAAGATGACTAATGTTTTCAATTGTGGTTAAGGTTTTGAGTTTCATAGGGAAACTTTAGTTCTGACCTTTATTAGGGTAACACTTCTACCTCATATTTCTGTAACACTTCTACCCCATATTTCTAATCTATAATTATGTAAAATATTGAATCAAACAAATTCCTTAGAATTTGTACCATTAGTTGCAAAATGTCTTGAAAGGGAAAATGTTGTCAACCTTTTATTTATTTAGCCAAACACATGATATCTCATCCACCTCTCCTGCAATGTCTGAGCTGTCTTCTATGAAATTTTGTATGTATGAAGCAGATACACTCAGGACCTTGTTATAGACATATACATGTAAATCCCAGAGAGTTACTGTGAATGCATTGGTTTGATTTAAGCTTCATCTGGTGAATATGCAGCAAGTAAGTTAATACAATGGTGTATACTACGTCTGTTCTGAGACTACCTCTATCTACCATGCATACACAGGATTTCATAGCAACCAGTGCTGACATTGTAGAAAAGATGGGGAAAAGAAGACAGGCATTGTTTTCATGGTGACTCAGAGCAGTAGTGAATTAAAGAGGTTGTCTGAGAGTTCTTAAAAATAGTGATATGGCCTTTGGGTTCATAAAAAACAAACATGCACCTTAAACCTTGGTCCTTCTCGATGACCTGTGCCGTGGTATCTCTGTGCCATGTCCCTGATACAGTGCTGAGACAGAGGACAAGCGGACGTCCTAGGGGGGCCGGAAACTGCCTAAGTGAAGCTTCTATAGCCTTATAAATAAACAGGTGCATGGGACCGAAAGACTCTCAGACAACCCCTCTAAGGCTACCATAGGCCCAGAGCCATGAATAGAATGTGGGAGTTAGCTGAGAGTTAACGGGTTGTTCAAAAATACAGCAGTTGTTCCAGGAGTTTGGAGATGAAAGGAAGATTAGAAACTGGTCAGTAGTTAGAAGCACTGGATGGGTCCAAGGAAGGTTCTTAGTAATGGGGTCAAAACCAGATACTTGAAAGAAGAGGGAACGACACCAGAAGAATCACAGAGGTTGAAGATTTTAGTGAAGTAAGGAGTGACTGCTGGGGAAAGGGACTGTACGAGACGTAAGGGGATGGGGTCACTGATGCAGGTAGTGGGTTGAGCAGGGGAAAGGAGCCTGGACACTTCTTCCTCTGTGACTTTCTCACAGGAAGAGAGCAAACAGGGTAAGATACCGGAAAGAAAATAATATTATTAATGGAGTGAGTGGATTGAGAAATTCCTGGCGAATGCAGTCAGTTTTATCTTTGAAGATGGTGGCTAGATATTCAGCCCCAAGGTCTGTGATAGGTGGCTACACCTTTGGTGTTAAAAGTATCAACGAGTCTTTTGGAATAGTTTTGGGATTATTAGTAGAGATGAGCGAGCACTAAAATGCTTGGGTGCTTGTTATTCGAGACAAACTTTTCCCGATGCTCGAGTGCTCGTCTCGAATAACGAACCCCATTGAAGTCAATGGGAGACTCGAGCATTTTTCAAGGGGACCAAGGGTCTGCACAGGGAAGCTTGGCCAAACACCTTGAAACCTCAGAAAATGATGGAAACACCCCGAAAAAGGACAGGAAACAGCAGGGGCAGCATGCATGGATGCCTCTGAGGCTGCTTAATCGCACCATTATGCCAAAATTGTGGGCAACAGCATGGCGATGATAGCACATGATAAGCATGGATAACACAGCAGGGTGGCGACAAAGTTAACAAGTTTGATGTGGAAGCCATGAAAACAACCCAAAATTCTGCCTGACACAGCTCGTTTGCTAAGTGGACGATGTATCGAGGCAGCTATATGGACGACTTTGGGAGGCAGCTATGTAGATGATGTGTGGAGGTAGCAATGGAGACAACGTGTGGAGGCAGCTATAAAGACGACGTGTGGAGGCTGCTATGGAGACAATTAAATTTGGATAGTGCCTGTATGTGGCAGTCCAAAAAAGTTTTCGAACCAGAGGACCAGGTGGGTGGCCCTCCAGAAAAATTAAATACATAGAGTACCTGCATGTGGCACTCCCAAAAATTGTTTAAAACAGAGGACCAGGTAGGTGGCCCTCCAGAAAAATTAAATACATAAAGTACTATACCTAGAGCCAGTTGGCCCTGGCAAAAAATAGCCAGTTTCCTCTGCTTTAGTATACAAAGAGGAGGAGAAGGAGTAAAATGAGGAGGAGGAGTGCATACATTATTCAGGTTGAGCTTCTTTCACCTGGTGGAGAATGGAAATCCTGAGAAATCCAAGCTTTAATCATCTTGATAAGCGTCAGACTGTCAGCGCTGTCAGTCAACAGGCGTGTACGCTTATCGGTGATGATGCCACCAGCTGCACTGAAAACCCGCTCAGACAACACCCTAGCGGCAGGGCAGGCAAGATCCTCCAAGGCGTACAGCGCCAGTTCGTGCCACATGTCCAGCTTTGAAACCCAGTAGTTGTAGGGAACTGTGTGATCATTTAAGACGATGGTATGGTCGTACTCCCTCACCATCTTTCTGTAAAGATCAGCCCTACTCTGCCGAGACTGGAGACAGGTGACAGTGTCTTGCTGGGGTGACATAAAATTGGCATAGGCCTTGTAAAGCGTACCCCTGCCCGTGTTGGACAAGCTGCCTGCTCGCCTACTCTCCCTCGCTACTTGTCCCGCAGAAGTACGCCCTTTGCCGCTAGCGCTGTCAGAAGGGAAATACTGTTTCAGCTTGTGCACCAGGGCCTGCTGGTATTCATGCATTCTCACACTCCTTTTCTCTCCAGGGATGAGAGTGGAAAGATTTTGCTTGTACCGTGGGTCCAGGAGAGTGAATACCCAGTAATCGGTGCTGGAATAAATTCTTTGAATGTGAGGGTCACGGGATAGGTAGCCTAGCATGAAATCTGCCATATGTGCCAGAGTCCCAACGCGCAAGAATTCACTCCCCTCACTGGCCTGACTGTCCATTTCCTCCTCCTCCAACTCCTCTTCTTCTGCCCATACACGCTGAACAGTGAAGGACTGAGCAATGCTCCCCTCTTCTGTCTCGCCAACATTCTCCTCCTCCTCATCCTCCTTCACCTCCTCCGATATGCGCTGAGAAACAGACCTGAGGGTGCTTTGGCTATCAACAAGGGAATCTTCTTCCCCCTTCTCTTGTGACGAGCGCAAAGCTTCTGACTTTATGCTGACCAGAGAGTTTTTCAACAGGTCAAGCAGCGGGAAGGTGAGGCTGATGATGGCGGCATCGCCACTGACCATCTGTGTTGACTCCTCAAAGTTACTCAGCACCTGACAGATATCAGACATCCACGTCCTCATTGTAGACTTGAGGAAGCTGACTGACCTGACTACCAGTTCTGGTGGAAGTTGACATCTAGCAGTCTACAATCGCTCTGCGCTGCTGGTAAACTCTGGATAACATGGTTAATGTTGAATTTCATCTCGTAGGCACGTCGCACAACAGTTGGTAAGCGGGCAGTTGGAGGCGGCGCTGCGCTGCCCTGAGAGTGGCAGCATCTGTGCTGGACTTCCTGAAATGCGCACAGATGCGGCACACCTTTGTGAGCAAATCAGACAGATTGGGGTATGTCTTGAGGAACCGCTGAACTATGAGATTTAACACATGGGCCAGGCATGGCACATGTGTCAGTCTGCCGAGTTGCAGAGCCGCCACCAGGTTACGGCCGTTGTCACACACAACCATGCCTGGCTTCAGGTTCAGCGGTGCCAGCCGCAGATCAGTCTGATGCCCTGTAATGCCCGTGATGCCCTGTAATAGCTCTTGGGCGATTTGCCTTTTATCGCCTAGGCTCAGCAGTTTGAGCACCGCCTGCTGTCGCTTAGCGACGGCACTGCTGCTGTGCCTAGAGCTACCAACTGATGGCGCCATGCCCACGGATGGTAATTCGGAGGAGGAGATGGAGGAGGGGTGGGAGGAGGAGAAGTCATAGTAGGCCTGAGAGATCTGGACCAAGGTAGGCCCCGCAATCCTTGGCGTCTGCAGTATATGACCAGCCACAGGGTCAGACTCGGTCCCAGCCTCCACCAAGTTAACCCAATGTGCCGTCAGCGATATATAGTGGCCCTGCCCGGCAGCACTCGTCCACGTGTCCGTGGTCAGGTGGACCTTGTCAGAAATGGCGTTGGTCAGGGCACGGATGATGTTGTCTGACACGTGCTGGTGCAGGGCTGGGACGGCACATCGGGAAAAGTAGTGGCGGCTGGGGACCGAATACCGAAGGGTGGCCGCCGCCATGAGGTTGCGAAAGGCCTTGGTCTATACCAGCCTATAGGGCAGCATCTCCAGGCTAAGCAGTTTGGGTTGCACTGTATTTCCTCTTGCGCTCCAGCGTCTAGGGTATAGACAGCTGAACGCTGCGCATGGAGAGATTGGTGGATGCTGTTGAGGATCGTGGAGGCGAAGGTGTGATTTTCGCATGGGAGGTGTTTGGCCTGGGGTCCTGGGCAAGGGGCTGACCAGCAGAGGCAGCAGGTGACACAGGGGAAGGAGCAGCGGTGTGTCCAGCCGGAGGTGAACGGCCTTGGTTCCATTGAGTGGGGTGTTTAGCATTCATATGCCTGCGCATTTAGGTGGTGGTTAAGCTGGTAGTGGTGGAAACCCTGCTGATCCTGCTGTGGCACAGGTTGCACACCACAGTCCGTCGGTCATCCGGTGTTTCTTTAAAGAACCTCCAGACTTCCGAAAATCTAGCCCTCGCCACTGGAGCTTCACTACGTGAAACATTTGGTGCTGATGCACCAGCTCTGGCCCTGCCTCTCCGTCTGGCCCACCACTGCCTCTGGCCCACCAACTGTTCTCGTCGAGGACTCGCTTCCGTCTCAGAAGCACTGTGTTCACCCAACCTATCAACCCAGCTTGGGTCTGTCACCTCCGATCCCTCAGTCTGCTCCCCCCTCGGACTTCCTGCCCTGACAACAACTTCACCACTGTCTGACAACCGTGTCTCCTCATCGTCCCACACCTCTTTACACACTTCTTTCACTACGTCAACAATGTCATCATCACCCACAGACTGCGACCGGTGGAAAACCTGGGCATCGGAAAAGAGCTCAGCAGCAACCGGACAAGTGGTTTGTGACTCTGGGAAGGGTCCAGAAAACAGTTCCTCAGAGTATGCCGGTTTAAATGCCAAATTTTCCTGGGAGGGGGCAGACTGGGGGGAAGGAGGCTGAGGTGGAGGAGTGCTGATTTCGGTGACATGGATGGACTGCGTGGAAGACTCACTGGTGGACAAATGGCTAGAAACATTGTCCGCAATCCACGACATCTCCTGTTCGCACTGTTCTGGCCTCAACAGTGCTCTACCACGGGTCCCAGTAACTTGAGACATGAACCTAGGGAGTGTAGCTCTGCGGCGTTCCCCTGCTCCCTCATCAGCAGGTGGTGTCTCACCCCGCCTAGGACCACGGCCTCTGACCCCTGCAGTAGTGGGACGGCCACACCCTCGTCCTCTACCGCTAGCCCTCGGGTTCAACATTTTCAAAATTAAAGTGTAAACTGTAAATTTTTTTTTTGTTTTTTTAAGAAAACGATGCTATCCTATTGCTATGGCTACACTGACAGCACACAACAGGATTTTGTTCTGTACCAGATGACTTTTAGTTTTGAAAAAAAAAAAAGAATAGAAAAAGAAGACTGCGCCTAATACAATCAAACCCCTGCAAATTCGTCAAAATATGGTACTAGCTGCACTACTAGTGCCAGCAAGGTCAGCCACAATTAAATCAACAAAATATATATATATAACGCTATTGTAGGCCTAAGAAAGCCGGTTGGGTTCTTGTATGCCTAGTTTATAACCTACACTGACAGCACACAACTGGATTTTAAGTCACTTTCAGTTTTGAAAAAAAAAAAAAAGCAGACTGTGCCTAATTCAATAAAACCCCTAATAAATTGTCCCACTTAGGTGTTTGAGATGGATATGTGTGTCACTAAGAGCTAAATATAACGTTCACAAGTCTCCTTGCAAATTCCTCACAATATGGTACTAGGTGCACTAGTGCCAGCAAGGCCAGCCACAAGCAAATCAACAATATATATATATATATATATATATATATATATATATATATATATATAACGCTATTGTAGGCCTAAGAAAGCTGGTTGGGTTCTTGTATGCCTAGTTTCTAACCTACACTGACAGCACACAACAACTGGATTTTAAGTCACTTTAAGTTTAAAAAAAAAAAAATTGTCAGACTGTGCCTAATTCAATCAAACCCCTAATAAATTGGCCCACTTAGGTGTTTGAGATGGATATGTGTGCCACTAAGAGCTAAATATAACGTTCGCAAGTCTCCCAGCAAATTCCTCACAATATGGTACTAGCTGCACTATTAGTTCCAGCAAGCCCAGCCACAAGCAAACAAAAAAAAATATATATAATGCTATTCTAGCCCTAACAAGGGCTGTTGGGTTCTTGTAGACTCACTCCTACCTAACAGTAAGCTAATATAACACCCTAACGCTATCCCTGCAGCAGCAGCAACTTTCTCCCTAACGGCATCCAGACAGAGAATCATACGAGCAGCGCGAGCAGGGGCTAGTCTATTCCAGGGTCACCTGATCAGGCCAGCCAACCACTGCTATCGACGTGTAAGGGTACCACGTCATGCTGGGTGGAGTGCCATTTTCTCGAGCTGGCGAAGTATTCGTCCTAGCAATGAGCAGTTACGAGTACGCTAATGCTCGAACGAGCATCAAGCTCGGACGAGTGTGTTCGCTCATCTCTAGTTATTAGAGAGAGAGGATATTAGATCAGTAAATTATTAAAGTAGACCTGTTTAGCAAGGAGAAGGGCAGAGTTATAGGTTTTGAGCATAAATTTAAGGGTGAAGAATGTCTGCAGATGAGTTTTTCCCCAGATGTTCAGCACTCCTGGAGCATTGCCGAGGAAAACAGGTTTTGTCCATGTGCCAAGGTTGCCTGCCCTGTATTGAAAATTTCAGTAGAGAGTGGTGCCATCTGATCTAGGGAGCTTCTGACAGTATGATTATAATGGTTAGTAGCCAGGTTTGGACAGGTGAAAGAGGACATGTCGAAAAATGAAGACTGCAAGGTTTTTGTGAGTTGGTGAGTATCAATGGCGCGTGGGTTCCGTTATAAATGATGGGTGGAAGGATTCAGAGAAAATGGAGAATTATTGAAAGTAAAAGAAAGAAGGTTATGGTCTGAAAATGGAAAGGAAGAATTGGTAATATTAGATATTGAAGAAAGTTGGGAGAAGACGAATACGAGAATTGTGAGTGACCTAGAGAAGTAGTTAGTAATAAGAGCTGAGAGGCAGGATGAGAAATGGGAGTGTTAATAGGGATGTTAAAGTCTTCCATGATGATGGTTGGAATCTCACAGGGTAGAAAGTGAGGGAGCCAAGCGGTCTGAGGATGTGCTCACAAAAGATGTGAAAGTGAGAGAGGGTACAGGAGGAATGACGTGTAAGCCATCCTCCATGCCTGTTCTCGGGGCTAGAACTGTGAGAAAAGTGCAAGTCAAAGAACTTAGAAAGAAAGAGGTCATGAACAGATTCTAGTTCATTGCACACAGAGAGGGCATTCCATAAGGCACATTTAAAAGGGTTTATGAGTGGAGCAGAAGGAGAAGAGGAGATATGCTGAATCTTGATAATGTTAGCACAGTTTCTGTGTTAAGTGTTAAAATGAGCAGTAGGTGGGCCTGGGTTAGGAGAGATGTCCATTGTCAATCCAAGTCAATTATTCTTTTTTAATCTAGATGAAACTCCACTTATATTCACCATAAGTTTCTGCTTCTTCATTTGGTTTCCCTGCATTATTATGCACAGCTACTCTCTTGCTTTCATAAACATGACTCATCACCTTATAAAATTATTTCATAAAAATTTGTATATAGCATTTTCCTGGAGCCACACCCACAGTTTAAATGTGAAAGGGGTTACCTGTAGGATTAGCACCACTGTAGTAAACCACCGGCCCAGCTGGTTGTGAGTGGCTGTCACCACTATTTTTTTCTAGTGTAATAATTAGGATAATACTAATAAAAAGATCTAATAGTTCCAATAGATCCTATTGTTTTTTTTATTATGACCTGGTGACCAAGCATTTGACTTTCATGGAACCTCCAGGAAAAATCTTGGCTGGAGGTGTCCCTGGGTAATGGTGTGTGGGTTTGAACCATTTCCTGTACACATGTTGTACATTGGTCTTTACAATGGCTGTGATTTATCAATTTTTGTGACCAGAGATTGTGGAAGTGCTTGATCAAGATGCCATGCAATATTGTGTTACATAATTTAAACAAAAGATTATTTATTAATAGACAGTAATAACAGTTTTGTATAACCAAACTGAGACTCTGTAATTATACGCCAATGTGCCCACAATGTTCCACTTCCCTTACAAACCATCAAACTCTTTGCCTTTGTGTAGTGACAGCATTTCTGAGTGTTAGACATGTACTTCTTCAGATACCTCCTGTGTACCTCTCCACAGACCCCTATCCGTTTACCTCTCCACAGGCCCCCACATGTCTACCTCTCCAAAGACCCCACCTGTCTACCGCTCAAAAGACCCCCACCAGTCTACCTCTCCAAAGACTCCCACCTGTCTACCTCTCCAAAGACCCCACCTGTCTACCGCTCAAAAGACCCCACCAGTTTACCTCTCCAAAGACCCCCACCTGTCTACCTCTCCTAAGACCCCCACCTGTCTACCTTTCCACAGACCCCCACCCAGGGCAAGATCAAGGGTCCCAATGGTATGTTGCACCTCATTTAGGATGGGGCCCCCCAATCTCAGCAGCAGACGTGGTACCCCCTCCCACAACAATATATGTAAAAATATATCACATAGTTACACAGTTTCAAAGCTCTAGAGTTATTAGAAAAAATGGTATCTTTAGTTTTAGATAAATTCCTACCTTTACTAAACTATTTCCAATTTTGGTCCATGACAAACTAAAAAATACTCCTGCCATATTATTACTGAATAAAGATACCACAATACTGTTAGCAAATAAAAGTACCATAAGACCAACATTCCAAACAATAGTGCTACTATTTCCAAATGATCCCTCCAAACTGCAAGACACAACATCACCACAACATAAAGATAATACCAACATCCTGATAATGAGCACAAAACTCTATACACAGACCAGTATTACTAATAATTTACCACTTATAAACTCCATTTACTGATGATCTTAACCTCTAAATTCTTATTATACAAACACCACCGTGCACAGGACAATATCACTAATGAATATAAGATAACTTTGCACTCCTTATTGGTCAATAATTGAGGAGAATTTATTTAATCCAGAATAAACAGTATAGCAGTACAACAAAAATTATTATTTTGCAACGTTTCGGTCTTATAAAATCAGACCTTCGTCAGGCACTAGAAAAGAAACAATGAATACATGATTATGTACAGTAAATGTTGCTAATAAACAAGAGAGTATAATAACAGTGATATGGTTCAACAGATCAATATATAGAGAACTTGGAAAGTGGCCAGTGTGGTGGCAATAGTCGATTTTAATGATAGCATTAAATGTTATCATTTAAACCGACTATTGCCACCACACTGGCCACTTTCCAAGTTCTCAATATCACTAATGACACCTCTGTACAAATAATAACATTACATCCTGATTATTACCACTACATATTGACTGAATAATACTGCAATAGTAAATTATAATCTACACACAGCCCAGTATCTAACACTATAAAGTAACCATATAGTAGTAGATACCAGTCCCTCACAGAGACTGCAGTGTGATCCCATGACTTACAGATGACGTCCCTGATGTTGTCTCTTCCCTTCTGTCTGATCTTCCAGGAGATTTCTTCCAGCCACAACTTAACTCTGCTGGTTTATAAAACGGACATGGTTGGCATCATCCTATATTCTCACACCTGACCCTCCTATACACAACTGACCACAATGTACCCCCACTTATATCATATTTACCCCTAATACCACAACTGTTCACACTGTGCCCCCCACATATATCATATATACCCTTCACACCACAACTGACCACAATGTGCTCATATATATATATATATATATATATATATATATATATATATATATATAGGCAAAGTTCCTCTGTGAAGCAGCACCGTGCATAAGTTCAGACACAATCCACCGTAGTAGCACAATTAGCGAAACGTTGCTGTTTTCATGGTGGAATAAAGCCAGCATTTTTTCACTATACGGAGTGCTGCTTCATCGCTAATTGTGCTATATATATATTCACACTCCTCACACCACAACTGACCACACGGTTCCCCACATATATCATATATACCCCTCACACCACAACTGACCACACTGTGCCCCCACACATTTTATATTTACCCCTAAAACCATAACTGTCTACACTG
This sequence comes from Engystomops pustulosus, assembly GCF_040894005.1. Taxonomy (NCBI): domain Eukaryota; kingdom Metazoa; phylum Chordata; class Amphibia; order Anura; family Leptodactylidae; genus Engystomops; species Engystomops pustulosus. Next base: position 124,730,529 of record NC_092411.1, on the reverse strand, counting down.
TGCCCCACATATATCATATATATACCCCTCACACCACAACTGACCACACTGTGCCCCCATATATATATATATATATATATATATATATATATATATATATATACAGTACTCCTCACACCATAACTGTTCACACTGTACCTCCACATATGTCATATATACCCCTCACACATCAACTGACTACACTGTATCCCCTACATATATAATATATACCCCTCACACCAGAACTAACCATGCTGTACTCCACATATATCATATATACCTCTCACCACACAACTGATTACACTGTGCCCCCACATATATCATATATACCCCCTCACACCACAACTGACCACACTGTGCCCCCACATATATCATATGTACCTCTCACCACACAACACTGACCACACTGTCCCCTACATATATCATATATACCTCTTATCACACAACTGACCATACTGTCCTCTACATATACCATGTATACCTCTCACCACACAACACTGACCACACTGTCCCCCCACACATATATATATATATATATATATATATATATATATATATATATATATATATATATATACTCCTCGCACCACAACTGTTCACACTGTACCCCCACATATATCATATTTACCCCTCATGCCACAACTGACCACACTGTGCCCCCACATATATCATATATTCCCCTCACACCACAACTGTCCACACTGTGCCCCCACATATATTATAATTACCCTTCACACCACAACTGACCACACTGTGCCCCCAAATATATCATATATACCCCTCACACCACAACTGACTACACTGTACCTCACATATATCATATACTGTATACTCCACACACAACTGACCATACTGTCCCCTACACATATCATACATACCTCTCACCACACAACTGAACATACTGTCCCCTACATATCATATATACCTCTCACCACACAACTGACCATACTGTCCTCTACATATATGACATGTACCTCTCACCACACAACTGGCCATACTGTCCCTTACATATATGATATATACCTCTCACCACAAGTGACCACAATGTACATCCATAATTCATTATGAATAGTATTTCATTAGTATTTTATTAGGCAGGGCTCTCCTTTAATAAACCATTAGGTAGGTCCACCACTTAGGAATTTATTAAATTTATTAGGCAAGGGTGTTAATATACACACAGTGCTGTCACAGTACAGGGGCTGATACATACACAGAGTGATGTCCCAGCACAGGGGGTTAATACACACACACACACAGTGATGTTACAGCACAGGGACTTAATATACAACAGTGAGGTCACAGCACAGGGGGCTGTTACACACACAGTGATGTCACAGCACAGAGGGTTAATACACACACAGAGATGTCACAGAACAGGGGGTATTACAAACAGTGAAGTCACAGCACCAACATTATCAATAAGAAAATGCTGAAAACCATCTCTAAAGATCCCCAGCGCACGTTTAGTATAGAATTGGCAACAATAATAAAAGGCAGCACAAGCACCTTTTTCCCCTAGATAAAACCAAGTCCATTCAGTAACGGTTCACTTGAACCAGGAGCGTTCATAGACGTCATAGGATCCCATGATACAAATTTTACCACTACCAGTGTATATTTTTACGCCGATACTAATCACATACTGTTTGTAAATTAAAAAAAAAACCTATGTATTGTGACCAATATTATCAATAATATTGATAATAGATATTACCTCTACACAGTGAATGTATAATACTGGCATGTTATGACGACTACTATTACCTCTACATAGTGATTGTATAATACTACCAGACCAATAAGGAATAGAAGACAAAACAAAAAAATATATTATAAGTTAAAAATAAAAGAGACGCTGGGTATACAAATTATTTGGTATAATTATATATGATCACTTACTGTTTATTGTCATTTTATTTCTGCCCACATAATACTTCAGCCTGTATACTGCTCCCTGCAGTATGATATCTCTTGAAGGGTAGTGTTGATTTTTCCCATCCAACAGAGAACTTCATAATGACTCCTCCATCTGTGACTTTTATACAAACACCACCCTGCAAAGGACAATATCACTAATGACAACTCTGTACAAATAATAATATTACATCCTGATTATTACCACTAATGACTTATAATGACTTATAATGACTGAATAATATTGTAATACTAAATGATAACCTACACACAGCCCAGTATTTAACACTATATAGCAGTGGTGGCTAACCTATGGCACTGGTGCCAGTGGTGGCACTCAGAGCCCTTTCTGTGGGCACCCAAGCCATCACCAGAGATGACTCCAGGTATCTTCCTGCAGTCCCAGATAGCCCAGGACTTCCTTTGCACAGAGCTATTTTAAAGTGACAGCTCTACCTGAGACCACTGGAGGATTGGGAAGGTGTGGACAGATCTGGATTATCATTGTAGATCCTGCTCTGTCCCTGACAATTCTTCCTGTTTATGGGACCGTATGGGAAACTACCATGATCATCCAAATTTCTTCTATATTCTGCTTTATTGGTGTCCTCTGGGTGCCGGTATCAATGAAAACTGTGACAGAGAAGGGAGTATAAATCACAAATTAAATTTCTGTGTTGGCACTTTGCGATAAATAAGTGGGTCTTGGTTGTAGTTTGGGCACTCGGTCTCTAAAAGGTTCGCCATCACTGCTATATAGTAACCATATAGTAGTAGATACCAGTCATACCATAATGCAAAAAAACCCAATATTATGAGGCAAACCAAAAAAAAAATTACAACAACATACTTCGAACTCACTTGATGAATTCAGATAAAACAAAAATGGAATCGAACATGGATAACCAAGTCACAAACAAATTGTTGTGATGAATTTCCTGCCTTGTGTTCTTAGATTTTAAGGGGCTTATTTACTAAGGGTCCACAGATGCACATTCCAACGTTTTTGGAGATGGCGTGGCTGTGACATGTATTTAACAGGGGATTGTGTCGCCCACGATCAGATTGTGGCGCAGCTGTGCTAGCTTTCATGGGGATTCGGACTGAGCCCGGGATTCAACTTTCAAATTGTCACAAGACATGCACTTACATACACCAAGAAGAAGAAGGTGAACATTGTCGGACCTGAGCAGGGAAGTGACACATGCGGGATATCGGGGGCACGATCTTCGTGAATCGCGGCACAGTGTATTATACACGGACAATGCACTTTCTGTGAACTCCTCTGGATGGGTAAGTAAATAAGCCCCATAATGTTAGTTGCTGAGTAAGAAACAGCAGTACATTTATAAAGAAAGTGTTGTTTCTTATGATCCATATCATGCTTGAAAAAAACATCTTAGTATGTAATATATAAGTGGATGCATTCTAAAAGATGTTCTTGTTTTCCACAAGTCATATTTGGAAAGCTGATAATTGCTTAGGTCATGTGATTTCAGGATTAAGGATCTAGAATTCTTGTAGGTATTAATCAAACTGTGTAGTGTGTGACTACCAGTCATGGGTTTTTGTGTGTCACGAAAGAAGAGTTAACAGAGCTGCTTAAAAATAATCCTAGAGGCATAAATACACTCATGTCATAAATCATTTGGTCTCAAGATAGAAATATAATATTTTTTCTGTTTCATCTAGATTTGTAACTATGGTGTGTATATGCCAGTGATCAGAAGTAACCAAAGATATGCAATAATTCAGTATAGATGGATAAACTATAATTCAGTTGTAAAACAATATGCGATAATATTCCTATGAATAAAGGAAACTTTAGTTAAACATTTTGTAATAAACTGTTACAACTATTGGTTGGTGTTGGCAAACTAACATACATAACTTTTGGACTAGTGGGATTATTCCATATTAAAAGCCATATGAGAGGCAAAATACCATATGAAGTGGTGATCATGTTTTCTTAGAAGGTCCTGTGTGTTCAATGAAGAAGGCTGGTCAAGATTGGAGGGTGGACTCCTGAAGCAGCAACCATGGTAGCTAGACACACTTGTTGACAATTTGTTATCAGTCTGTAGGAAAAAGGTTTAGGCTGCCTTGGGTCCAAAATTACAGAATCCAAACCATTTTGGTTTTGAATACGGTAATACCTGTTGATGTACAGTATTATTTATATTCCTAGTAAAGGTTATATTTGAAATATTCCTTGTTTCTGTTATAACATAAGCATATGAGGGCTATCTGCTGTCCAAATTGTAACTCCTAGTGGAACCATTTAATATTTTTTGCAAGGTACTAGAAGCCGGGAGAAAAATTCCAAATGGACTGTAGTTGTCAGAAAAATGGAGATTACATATCTATCACCATAATATAATACCCATAATGTTTTCATATGGACATCCATAAGGTATCATTTTTTGCAGGAGGAGACACTTTCATTGATACCATTTTGGGAATTGTACCACATGTTGACTAACTGTCACGGGTGCCCCCGCGATCCATGTCACGGATCGTGGGCACACCTGTGCCCCTCTCCATGGCGGTGTGGCTCCCCCCAGCCCTCACTTACCTTTCCACGAGCCTGCTCCCATTCGGACTAGGCCGCCGGCATCCCTGCTCCCAAGGGCACGTGTGCGCTGGCAATCGAGAATTTAAAGGGCCAACACACCGCTGATTGGCGCTGGCCACTTCCGGATTTTCTTGAATTCCAGTGGCTCCCATCGTTCCCCGCCGGATCTTTGAGCCAACAGCCTTAAAGAAAGCTCCCCTGCGTTATTCCTGTGTTTCCATTCTCCAGCGTTCCAGTTCCCGTGTCCCTATGCTTCAGCGGTCCTGTTCCGTGTTCCTGTGCTATGATCCATGCTCCTGCTGTGTGTTCCAGTGTTCCTTCTTGCATTGTTTCTCCCGCTGTGAACTTGGGCTTGGACTGTGTTCTGCACTACTACCTTGGCTGCCAATGTGTGCTAGCCGCACCTGTGGAACGACCTGGTGGCATTCCACCGCGGCAAGATCATCCCACTCTGGTCTCTGGTGACTACCAGGTTCCACGTAGACTCCGGTCTCAGGTGTCAGCTAGTACCACCTCTCGCAGTGGTCCAGAGGGTCCACTGACCCAGAACCCTGTCCATTCTAGGTGGCAGTATGTATTTGGGAAGTTTCTAAAACCCTGTAACAATGCCCACCTTTACCATGTAGCACCATTTTGCTAATTACTCCCCAACATTTACCCCAAAGACTTTACCAAGGGGCAGTGAGCATTTTGACCCTTCAGGTGTATCATAAAAATAAATCACTGTAGAAAAAGAATAATAAATATTTTTTTAATAGGCACTTTGGCCACAAAGTATAAATTTCTGTAAGGTGTTAAAGGATAATTTAAACTCCATTTTTTAGGCAATTTCTCTTATGTAAGGCAACACTGAACATGTGTGTGTAAAGTGATGTATGGGCACACAGCAGAGTACAGAAGAGTGGAATTTGGCTGGATATGTTTTAAGCTTCTATGACACAATTGGAGAGTTCCTGAGGTGTTAACAGTGGTAAAATATGCCTCGGGAATATGCCAACGTTTGTTGAATTGGTCCTGGTTCCCAGTGCAGAATGTGCCTATTATATGACAAGACACAGGCCTAGTGATTAATTAGGTGCACGGTCTCTAAAATTTACTCCATTTAGGGATAGGAGTCAGTTGTAATGCCTGCCCTTGCCACAATGGAAAGTGGCGAGGGTGGCTAAAAACCTCCATTGATGCAAAGCTTGAGTAAAAGACAAAGATGCAAATAGTAGACTGAGGACTGACTGGTGGCAGCAGCAATTATACTAGTATGAGGAATGACTAGTGACAGTAATAACACTAGACTGAGAATTGGTTAGTGGCAGCAGCAGTAGACTGGGGTAGACTGGAGTAGCTTTTACACGACACTGTAGACTGACTTTGGCAGCACTGACACTAGACCGAGGATTGACTCGCATTGACTAACTGGCAGCATTGAGACTTGACTGCAGAAAACCTTGTGACAGCAATTATACTAGACCTAGGACTAACTGATTAAAATAGACTTAATAGAGGTATTCCCATCTGGACATTTACATTTAATTTAAATCATTTGCCATATGTAAACATTTCTTAAAGGGCACCTACCACCACGATTCTACCTATAAAGGTAGATCGGGTGGTAGGTGGATGTAAGGGATGTGAGGAGAGCTCTTTTTAGAGCTAATCCTCACGTCCCTGCTAACTTTTTATAAACTTTATTCCCCTAATATGTAAATTTACTTATGCGGCTACTGGGGCGTTGAGTAGCCGGGCACGAGGCTACACAGCATTGCTACTCCACGCCCCAGTAGCCACGTTACTCCTCCTACCCTGTGTGTTCGGCGCCTGACTAGGGCTGACTAGGCCATGTGCATCCCTGCTCACTAGGGCGCGCGCACGCCTGCTCTTTAAGATTTTAAGGGACAGCGTCCTCCTGATTGGCACCGGCTAATCCGGCTCCACCTTATATTCCGGCCCCTCCCTTCACTCCCCGCCGGATCTTCTCCTATGATATCCTATGGTTTCCATACCAGGTTTCCCTTAAGCCGTTCCTGAGGAAGAGAAAGCCATCCTGCGTTCTTACGCTTCCTGTGTCTCCAGCATTCCCATATGCTCCTGGTGTCCCCTGTGTCTCCAGCGTTCCTATGTGCTCCTGGTGTCTTCTGTGTCTCCAGCGTTCCCATACGCTCCTGGTGTTCCTGTCTCCAGCATTACCACTGTTCCTCCGTATTCCTGTGCCAGCATTCCTACGCTCCTGCAAGCTCCATGTCCCTCTTGAGAGGTTCCAGGTTTCCTTCCAGCGTTGTACCCCCACTGTCATTCTGGGCATGGACTGTCTCCTGCATCCCACCTTGGATTGTTTCCGGAATCCCACCTTGACTGCCACCCTGGGACAAGTTGCACCTGTGGAACGACCTGGTGGCACCCTGCCGCAGCAAGTCCATCCTGCTTTGCGGTGGGCTCTGGCGAAGACCAGGTTCCACTGTCCCAGTTTGCAGCTAACATCAACTCCTGTGGTGGTCCAGTGGGTCCACAAACTCCTGGCTCCTCTCCCAACAGTAGCCTTCAACTCTACATTCCTGACAGTAAGTCAGGAGAGCGACGGAACACGTGGGGTGCCTCCAGCCCTTTCTCCACCGGTAACTGTACACTCCCCTCTACCCTAGGCTCTTGTCACCTCCCCCTTTGCTGCCTCTGTATTTACCTAAGTTGTTTCCTCTTGCACGACTTTGACTTTATTACTGTTGTTGTGGCATTTCATTTTGGGGTTACTATTGGTGACTTTCACAGGGACTACTGCAGAGGTCCCTGTCTGCTTAGGGCATTTAGATATTAGTTATCCATACTTGTTTGTGGGGATTGATCAAAGATACTTTTGGGCTGTATGTGGATTGACCTACTGTGTCTGGATCCACTTGTTGTCTGTGAATGTGTATTGTTACACTTTTTAATTGTTTTTAAAGGTTTACCTTATTGTATGTGAATAATGATATCTCAATAAAATTTGTACCATTTTATGCCTATGCATACTAGCTTTCTTCTCTTGTTGTACATTGCCTTCCTGTATGCGGGCAACTTTGTGACTTTTCTGAATACTTGCACACCTCCCCCATCCATCTAGTATTAAATGTATCCCGTCAAGGTCATGGACTGTTTCAAGGACTCATACCAGTTGCTTGCAGATGTTCTCGCCCAGCAATCTCAACTGATTTTTTTCTCAGTGAGAGGATTTGAGCAGGGTTTCCACCCTGCTCCAACAGCTGTTAGACTCCTGGCTGCCGTAGGCTCCATTCCTGCAGCTTCCCAGTGCTGCTCTGGCTTTCCTAGAGCCATTCCAGCCTGCTTCCATGCCTCAACAGTTGTTTGATTTGCAGCAGCTACAAGTCCGGCTTCCATGTCAGCTTCGCTTGGCTCCGGTAAACCACTCAAGCAGGCCGCCGTGCCCCCACCGCTTCCAAGCTCCCCCTGGCTTTCCAAGAGCCATTCCAGCCTCTGCAACTTCCCAGAGCTGTATCAGCTATCCAAGAGCAGCTCCAGCCTCCCCAGCTTCCCAGAGCTGTTCCAGCTTTCCTAGATCCGCTCCTGTCTCCGCAGCTTCCCAGTGCTGCTCCGGCTTTCCAAGAGCAACTTCAGCCTCCGGCCATACTGCTTGCAGAGGAGTCTATGCAAGTTAGCAGAGTACAAAAGGCCAAAGGACACTCCAGACATCTCCTTCAGCTTGTTCCCTGCCAGATCCAAGCACCTCATCAGGGTTTGTCCTGTTTATACTTTCCTCCTCAGGTGTCCCGTCACCAAGATGGATTGGAGGAGGTGGAAGAACAGGAAGAAGAGGCTGAAGAAGAAGAGAGGAGAGGCCCTAAAGTGGGGGGTACTGTCACCCGTCCCCTACTGTTTGGCGCAGTGTTCCCCTGGCCCAGACTTACCTCTCCAGCTCCTGGCTGTGCTTCAGTCCCATCTAGGCATTGCTCCTGCTGCCTGACTAGGCCGTGTGCATCCCTGCTCACTAGCGTGCCTGCACGCCGGCTCTTTAAGATTTAAATGGCCAGCATCCTCCACCTTATATTCCGGCACCTCCCTTCACTCCCCACCTGATCTTCTCCTACAATCTCCTATGGTTTTCATACCAGGCTTCCCTATGCCGTCCCTGAGGAAGAGAAAGCCGTCCTGTGTTCCTATTCTTCCTATGTGTCTCCAGCGTTCCCATATGCTCCTGGTGTTTCCTGTGTCTCCAGGGTTCCCATACACTCCTGGTGTCTCCTGTGTCTCCAGCATTCCCATACGCTCCTGGTGTTCCTGTCTCCAGCGTTTCCAGTGTTCCTCCGTGTTCCTGTCTTCAGCATTACCAGTGTTCCTCTGTGTTCCTGTGTCACTAGCGTCACCTGTGTTCCTCTGTGTCTCCTGTGTGCCAGCTTTCCTACACTGCAAGCTCTGTGTTCCTGCTGAGAGGTTCCAGGGTTCCTTCCAGCGTTGTACCCCCACACTGTCATTCCGGGCACGGACTGTCTCCTGCATCCCACCTTGGACTGTTTCCGGAATCCCACCTTAACTGCCACCGTGGAACGACTTGGTGGCATCCTGCCGCAGCAAGTCCATCCTGCTTTGCGGTGGGCTGTGGCGAAGACCAGGTACCACTTAGACTCCGGTCTCAGTTTGCGGCCATCATCAACTTCCATGGTGGTCCAGAGGGTCCACAAACTGGCTATTCTCCTAACAGTAGCCTTCAACCCTGCATTCCTGACAGAAGATAATTTCTTAGAAATGTAGTAATGTTGTCCCTTAGAAACGAGATAGCTTCCTCGGATATGGCCACCTCACATTTTGGCAGCAGTGGCCAGACATGCGCTATTGGGCCCTGCCTGAACACCTGGATTCAGTGTTTATTACCACAGGACGGCTGTGGGACATGCAGTAATTCCTGGACAATTCACATACAAAAACCTTTTGTTTCTTTGTGCAATCACTCCAGTAGAGGTAGTCATATCCAAGGACACAGTCTTGTTTCTAAGGGACCGTATGACTACATTTATAAGAAATTATCTTCCCACGGGTAATTTTATTTTGATAGCATCTAGTTGAAGAAATTTTTATATATAGCAGATTAATTACACTGAATGTGAATGCCCAGATGAGAATACCCCTTTAAGTTTGATTGGTGGCAGGAATGACACTAGACTGGGGACTGGCTGGTGGCAATGATTACACTATGGTGAGGACTGATAGATGGTAATAATTAAACTTGACTGATGGCAGTTATTGTACTAGATAGAGGACTGACTAATGGAAAGGACTGAAAACTGCAAGTATTTGCTATGAACTTTGTTGTCAGTCTGCAGTTCAATATGGACCATAAAATCTGACCTGGTATTGCATCAGGGGAAATTCCCATGCATTTTTGGGATTTAACAAATCAAATGCACATTGTATATGTTTTTCTTTTCAGTAATTATTGTCATTTATAATGTATCAAAAAAAAAACTCATTAACTAGAATTTATTTTTGAATATGTATTTTTTTTTAAATTTAAGAATGAAAACACTAAATCGATTTCCCTAAGTATATTAATTGAACCTCTGGTCAGTGACAATTAATTATTCAGCCATTGAATTTTTCTTCCTTTTAGATTTATGGTATTTACACAGCTCTTCAGCCTCAATATGTATCTCAGCTTCATCATAAGATTTTGCTTGATGTTAAGCTAAACATTTTATGTGCTTTGTAGTAGTAAATAGAAGGTTAAAGCAATAGACCGGGGCATTCTCATCTAAGATATGATATTTCATGTTTCTGTAAATACATTTTTTTCCCTCTGAAAATTGCATTAGTAAGCAATTACACTAATGAGACATTTTTATGGAAGAAGGCCCCGACCTTCTTTTTAAGAAGTAAATTCTTCATTTTGACATTCTGTCAAATTTAACCTACACTTTGAAGAAATAAAGGCCGTTATCATGAATTATTTTCTGGAAGTCACTTTTTTCCTACTTTTATGAAAAGAAAATGCTAGAAATACACATACTGTACACATACTGTACACACAGATACATAATTTAACTTCTTGTCCTAGAGTTGTATCACTGTGGCAACACTATAACAATAGAGTTTCTATGTTCTCTTTAAATCTCGCACCCTCATACTTTTGCTGAAGATTTATATGTTTAAAAAATGAAATTAGATCAGGGACAGGAACACATATCATTGATAACTAGAGATGAGCGAACATACTCGTCCGAGCTTGATGCTCGATCGAGCATTAGCGTACTCGTAACTGCTCGTTGCTCGGACGAGTATTTCGCCCGCTCGAGAAAATGGCAGCTCCCGCCGTTTTGCTTTTTGGCGGCCAGAAACAGAGCCAATCACAAGCCAGGAGACTCTGCACTCCACCCAGCATGACGTGGTACCCTTACACGTAGATAGCAGTGGTTGGCTGGCCACATCAGGTGACCCTGGGATAGACTAGCCGCTGCCCGTGTGCTCGGATCATTCTCTGTCTGGATGCCGCTAGGGAGAGAGCTGCTGCTGCTCAGGGAAAGCGTTAGGGTGTTCTATTAGCTTACTGTTAGGCAGGAGTGATTCTAAAAGAACCCAACAGCCCTTCTTAGGGCTACAATAACGTTATAATTTTTTTTTTTTTTTTATTTGCAGCTAGTACCATATTGTGAGGAATTAGCAGGGGGACTTGCTACCGTTGTGTTTAGCTCTTAGTGACACACATATCCACCTCAAACACCAAAGTGGGAAAATTTATTAGGGGTTTGAGTAGAATTAGGCACAGTCTGCCAGTTTCTTTTTATTTTACGTTTATTTTTTTCATAACTCAGCGTCATCTCATCTGGCATAGTAGTGTGCTGTAATACTTGGCTAGAAAATAGCCATAGGAGAATACAAACGTCTTAATTACGCCTACAGTAGCGTTATATATATTTGATTTCTGGTTGATCTGCTGGTGGCTGTACTTGCTGCAGTGCATCTACTATCAAATTGGGAGCAATTTGGAGTCAGACTTGCGACCACTGTGTTTTAGTGACGCACATATCCATCGCAAAGACCGAAGTGGGAAAATTTATTAGGGCCCGGGGTTGTATTTCAATTAGGCACAGTCTGCCAGTTTCTTTTTATTTTACGTTTATTTTTTTCATAACTCAGCGTCATCTCATCTGGCATAGTAGTGTGCTGTAATACTTGGCTAGAAAATAGCCATAGGAGAATACAAACGTCTTAATTACGCCTACAGTAGCGTTATATATATTTGATTTCTGGTTGATCTGCTGGTGGCTGTACTTGCTGCAGTGCATCTACTATCAAATTGGGAGCAATTTGGAGTCAGACTTGCGACCACTGTGTTTTAGTGACGCACATATCCATCGCAAAGACCGAAGTGGGAAAATTTATTAGGGCCCGGGGTTGTATTTCAATTAGGCACAGTCTGCCAGTTTCTTTTTATTTTACGTTTATTTTTTTTCATAACTCAGCGTCATCTCATCTGGCATAGTAGTGTGCTGTAATACTTGGCTAGAAAATAGCCATAGGAGAATACAAACGTCTTAATTACGCCTACAGTAGCGTTATATATATTTGATTTCTGGTTGATCTGCTGGTGGCTGTACTTGCTGCAGTGCATCTACTATCAAATTGGGAGCAATTTGGAGTCAGACTTGCGACCACTGTGTTTTAGTGACGCACATATCCATCGCAAAGACCGAAGTGGGAAAATTTATTAGGGCCCGGGGTTGTATTTCAACTAGGCACAGTCTGCCATTTCCTTTTTTATTTTACGTTTATTTTTTTCATAACTCAGCGTCATCTCATCTGGCATAGTAGTGTGCTGTAATACTTGGCTAGAAAATAGCCATAGCAATAGGATACCATCGTTTGGTTTTAAAAACTAAAAAACACAAAAAAAAAAAAAAAAAAAAAAAAAAGTTAAAAAAAAAATACAAGTTATAACTCTCATTTTCAAAATGTTTAACCCGAGGGCTAGGGGTAGAGGACGAGGGCGGGGACGTGGGCGTCCAACTACTGCAGGGGTCAGAGGCCGTGTTCCTGGGCGGGGTGAGACACCACCTGCTTATGAGGGAGCAGGGGAACGCCGCAGAGCTACACTCCCTAGGTTCATGTCTGAAGTTACTGGGAATCGTGGTAGAGCACTGTTGAGGCCAGAACAGTGCGAACAGGTGATGTCGTGGATTGCCGACAATGCTTCGAGCAATTTGTCCACCAGTCAGTCTTCCACGCAGTCCACCCATGTCACCGAAATCGGCACTCCTCCAGCTCCTGCACCTCAGCCTCCTCCCCCCCAGTCTGCCCCCTCCCAGCAAAATTTGCCATTTGAACCGGCATACTCTGAGGAACTGTTTTCTGGACCCTTCCCACAGTCACAAACCACTTGTCCGGTTGCTGATGAGCAATTTTCCGATGCCCAGGTTTTCCACCAGTCGCAGTCTGTGGGTGATGATGACCTTGTTGACGTAGTGGAAGAAGTGTGTAAAGAGGTGTCCGACGATGAGGAGACACGGTTGTCAGACAGTGGGGAAGTTGTTGTCAGGGCAGGAAGTCCGAGGGGGAGCAGACTGAGGGATCGGAGGATGATGAGGTGACAGACCCAAGCTGGGTTGAGAGGCCGGGTGAACACAGTGCTTCTGAGACGGAGGAGAGTCCTCGACCAGAACAGGTTGGAAGAGGCAGTGGTGGGGCCAGACGGAGAGGCAGGGCCAGAGCTGGTGCATCAGCGCCAAATGTGTCAACTAGTGAAGCTCCCGTGGCGAGGGCTCCTGCGGCGAGGGCTAGATTTTCAGAAGTCTGGAGGTTCTTTAAGGAAACACCGGATGACCGACGGACTGTGGTGTGCACACCACTGCTCCTTCCCCTGTGTCAGCTGATAGTCAGCCCCCTGCCCAGGACCCTGCCACAAAAACCCCATCGTCACCTCCACGATCCTCCACAGCATCCACCAGCGTTCAGCTCTCCATACCCCAGACGCTGGAGCGGAAACGCAAATATAGTGCAACCCACCCGCACGCCCAAGCCCTTAATGTGCACATCTCCAGATTGCTAAGCCTGGAGATGCTGCCCTATAGGCTAGTAGAGACCGAGGCCTTTCGCAGCCTCATGGCGGCGGCCGCCCCTCGGTATTCGGTCCCCAGCCGCCACTACTTTTCCCGATGTGCCGTCCCAGCCCTGCACCAGCACGTGTCAGACAACATAATCCGTGCCCTGACCAACGCCGTTTCTGACAAGGTCCACCTGACCACGGACACGTGGACGAGTGCTGCCGGGCAGGGCCACTATATATCTCTGACGGCACATTGGGTTAACTTGGTGGAGGCTGGGACCGAGTGTGACCCTGCGGCTGGTCATATACTGCCGACGCCGAGGATTGCGGGGCCTACCTCGGTCCAGGTGTTTGAGGCCTACTATGCCTCCTCCTCCTCCCACCCCTCCTCCACCTCCTCCTCCGAACGACCATCCGTGGGCATGGCGCCATCAGTCGGTAGCTCTAGGCACAGCAGCAGTGCCGTCGCTAAGCGACAGCAGGCGGTGCTCAAACTGCTGAGCCTAGGCGATAAAAGGCACACCGCCCAAGAACTATTACAGGGCATCACGGCGCAGACTGATCTGTGGCTGGCACCGCTGAACCTGAAGCCAGGCATGGTTGTGTGTGACAACGGCCGTAACCTGGTGGCGGCTCTGCAACTCGGCAGACTGACACATGTGCCATGCCTGGCCCATGTGTTAAATCTGATAGTTCAGCGTTTCCTCAAGACATACCCCAATCTGTCTGATTTGCTCACGAAGGTGCGCCGCATCTGTGCGCATTTCAGGAAGTCCAGCACAGATGCTGCCACTCTCAGGGCAGCGCAGCGCCGCCTCCAACTGCCCGCTCACCGACTGTTGTGCGACGTGCCCACGAGGTGGAATTCAACACTGACCATGTTATCCAGAGTTTACCAGCAGCGCCGAGCGATTGTAGACTGCCAGATGTCAACTTCCACCAGAACTGGTAGTCAGGTCAGTCAGCTTCCTCAAGTCTACAATGAGGAGTGGACGTGGATGTCTGATATCTGTCAGGTGCTGAGTAACTTTGAGGAGTCAACACAGATGGTCAGTGGCGATGCCGCCATCATCAGCCTCACCATCCCGCTGCTTGGCCTGTTGAAAAACTCTCTGGTCAGCATGAAGTCGGAAGCTTTGCGCTCCTCACAAGAGACAGGGGAAGAAGATTCCCTTGTTGATAGCCAAAGCACCCTTAGGTCTGTTTCTCAGCGCATATCGGAGGAGGTGGAGGTGGAGGAGGATGAGGAGGAAGAGGAGGAGAATGTTGGCGAGACACAAGAGGGGACCATTGTTGAGTCCTACACTGTTGAGCGTGTATGGGCAGAAGAAGAGGAGTTGGAGGAGTTGGAGGAGGAGGAAATGGACAGTCAGGCCAGTGAGGGGAGTGAATTCTTACGCGTTGGTACTCTGGCGCATATGGCAGATTTCATGCTAGGCTGCCTATCCCGTGACCCTCGCGTTCAAAGAATTTATTCCAGCACCGATTACTGGGTGTTCACTCTCCTGGACCCACGGTACAAGCAAAATCTTTCCACTCTCATCCCTGGAGAGGAAAGGAGTGTGAGAATGCATGAATACCAGCAGGCCCTGGTGCACAAGCTGAAACAGTATTTCCCTTCTGACAGCGCTAGCGGCAGAGTGCGTAGTTCTGCGGGACAAGTAGCGAGGGAGAGTAGGCGAGCAGGCAGCTTGTCCAGCACTGGCAAGGGTACGCTTTACAAGGCTTTTGCCAGCTTTATGTCACCCCAGCAAGACACTGTCACCTGTCCCCAGTCTCGGCAGAGTAGGGCTGATCTTTACAGAAAGATGGTGAGGGAGTACGTAGCTGACCATACCATCGTCCTAAATGATCACACAGCTCCCTACAACTACTGGGTTTCAAAGCTGGACATGTGGCACGAACTGGCGCTCTACGCCTTGGAGGTTCTTGCCTGCCCTGCCGCTAGCGTCTTGTCAGAGCGGGTTTTCAGTGCAGCTGGTGGCATCATCACCGATAAGCGTACACGCCTGTCGACTGACAGCGCTGACAGGCTGACGCTTATCAAGATGAATAAAGCATGGATTTCTCCTAATTTCAAATCTCCAGCAGGTGAAGGAAGCTCAACCTGAATAATTTATCCACTCCTCCTCCTCCTCATTTTCCTCCTTCTCCTCCTCTTTCTACAGTAAAGCAGAGGAAACTGGCTGTTTTTTGACAGGGCCCACTGGCTCTAGGTATAGTACTTTATGCATTTAATTTTTCTGGAGGGCCACCGACACGGTCCTCTGTTTTAAACAATTTTTGGGAGTGCCACATACAGGCACTCAATCTATTCAATTTTTCTGGAGGGCCACCTTTCCGGTCCTCTGTTTTAAACAATTTTTTGGGACTGCCACATACAGGCACTCAATCTATTCCATTTTTCTGGAGGGCCACCTACCTGCTCCTCTGGTTTAAAAACTTTTTTGGACTGCCACATACAGGCACTCAATCTATTCCATTTTTCTGGAGGGCCACCTACCTGCTCCTCTGGTTTAAAAACTTTTTTGTACTGCCACATACAGGCACTCAATCTATTCCATTTTTCTGGAGGGCCACCTACCTGCTCCTCTGGTTTGAAAAATTTTTTGGACTGCCACATACAGGCACTATCCAAATTGAATTGTCTCCATAGCAGCCTCCACACGTTGTCTCCATTGCTACCTCCAAAAGTCGTCCATATAGCTGCCTCCATACATCGTCCCTTTATCAAACGAGGTTTGTCAGGCCGAAATTTGGGTTGTTTTCATGGATTCCACATCAAAGTTGTTAACTTTGTCGCCACCCTGCTGTGTTATCCACAAAATACACTGGCAAACTTTTACCATTTACGGATATTATTTCAGCGCTTCTTGCGCATCTGTTTACATTCCCCTCACCCGCCATATCCTAAACTTATAAGAACGCTACTACACTTGATCTTATACAAAAGGTTCTTAGAAGTGCTGTTTGGGGAGTAGCCTAGAGACGGGGGCTTGGATTGGCGAAAGCTCGCCTAGCAGCGGAGCGCCAGCTCCAGGCGCATCATGCGCTTCTTGCGCATCTGTTTACATTCCCCTCACCCGCCATATCCCAAACTTATAAGAACGCTACTACACTTAACTTGGTGCAGGCTGGGACCGAGTCTGACCCTGGGGCTGGTCATATACTGCCGACGCAGAGGATTGCGGGGCCTACCTCGGTCCAGGTCTCAAAGGCCTACTATACCTCCAAATCCTCCCACCCCTCCTCCACCTCCTCCTCCTCCGAATTACCATCCGTGGGCATGGCGCCATCAGTCGGTAGCTCTAGGCACAGCAGCAGTGCCGTTGCTAAGCGACAGCAGGCGTTGCTCAAACTGCTGAGCCTAGGTGATAAAAGGCACACCGCCCAAGAGCTATTGAAGGGCATTCCACATCAAACTTGTTAACTTTGTCGCCACCCTGCTGTGTAAGCCACAAAATATACTGGAAAACTTTTTTCATTTACGGATATTATTTCAGCGCTTCTTGCGCAGATGTTTACATTCCCCTCACCCGCCATATCCCAAACTTATAAGAACGCTACTACACTTGATCTTATCCGAAAGGTTCTTAGAAGTGCTGTTTGGGGAGTAGCCTAGAGACAGGGGCTTGGATTGGCGAAAGCTTGCCTGGCAGCGGAGCGCCAGCTCCATGCCAAGAACCAACTAACATAGTTTTAACTGCAGCACCTTTAATCTACTACTAGTTCACTGCCTCCATACATCGTCCCCTTATCAAACGAGCTGTGTCAGGCAGAATTTTGGATTGTTTTCATGGCTTCCATGTTAACTTTGTCGCCACCCTGCTGTGTAATCCACAAAATATACTGGCAAACTTTTATCATGTACCAATATTATTTGAGCGCTTCTTGCTCACCTCCTTTGGTTCCTCTCTGCTACCCATTGGTTTGAAGCCTGAGTCCATTTAGGGTATGTCGCCATGCCACTCTCTAGCCTTCCGCTGCTGCCGCTGCCTCTGCATGCCGTCCCCTATAGTGTCAGGGTCAATTATTGGATGTTTTAGATGCTATCTAGCTTCATTCTGTCACTCTGTCATGGCCATGCTGTTGCCCATAATTTTGGCATAATGGTGCATTTAAGCAGCCTCAGAGGCATCCATGCATGCTGCCCCTGCTGTTTCCTGTCCATTTCCGTGGTGTTTCCATGCTTTTCTGAGGTTCCCAGGTGTTTGGCCAAGCTTCCCTGTGCAGAGCCTTGGTCCCCTTGAAAAATGCTCGAGTCTCCCATTGACTTCAATGGGGCTCGTTACTCGAAACGAGCACTCGAGCATCGGGAAAAGTTCGTCTCGAATAACGAGTACCCGAGCATTTTAGTGCTCGCTCATCTCTATTGATAACCAGTTCTTTGGTTTTGTCATTATAGTCCACATGCATTAGGGTTTATCTATTTTAAGTTGAGGTCACAAAGGCTTAGTTCAGGAAGTAGTTTTATAGACCATCCCATAGACAGTTAGAGCTAAGGCAAAGAACTAAAAGCACAACAGTGTAAACAGGGGTGGATTAAGACTGTCATGGGCCCTGGACTTTATTAAAATTATAGCCACTACAAGCATATAGGGAAGTGGTTATTGGAGTAGTAGCTGGACATGTAATGATTGGATCAAAGCAAAGGGCCGGAATTATAGCATATAACAGAGCAAAGTACAAAGCCCTAGTCAGGGTCCCGAACAAGTTTGTGGAGTTGAGGTCAAAAAGGGTTCACAGGGGGGGCGTGGCTGGAGCCTGACCGAGATGGCCGCACATTAAAAGAGCTCTACAGCCCCGCTGCCGATTTAACCCCAAAGGAGGGGTTCTACCCTGGCCACGAGGCACAAAAAGACCCCCAGAAGGGGAAAGAAGCTACCAGGACCCCAAAAGGGGAAAAAAGTGGGTGAAACACCGCTCACCCGGTTCCTTCTGCGCTCCGCGGACACCTCCGGAGCAGGACCACGTGTCAGGCAGAGGTCCGGCACCACACACGCCACGGACCAGCACCCGGAGGAACCAATCAATATGCCTCCGAAACCGACGGCAAGTAAGCGCGGAGCGGCGGTGTCCTCCGCTCCACCGCCCGCACATAAGGGCCGCAGCGCGCCCGAGGAAGCCTCCCGGAATGCGCCGAGCCGCCATCTTGGCGCCCAGCCAGCAGGGCAGCGCGGCTCCCCTGAGGCCCAGCAGCGCCAGAAAACGGCAGAGAGCCCGCAGCATCGTGATTTGGGCGCATGCCAGCGCCATATCGGAGGGGGGGACCCCCCTCAACCTAAAGGTACTGTCTCACCTCCAGCACAGTCCCCAGATCACAACTGCAGCCAGATGTTGCCAGGCGGGGGGGAAGATGATGGGATTAGAAGACTCCCTGGGGACCCCCTGCTAAGATCCCCCCACCTACCGCAGCCAGGAGAATTCATCCCCGGTTTCCCATATGTCCCCAGAACACAAGGGATGGAGGACGAGTTGGGTGCTACCCCCACTCTCGCCCGCTATGCTGCACCTTCTCCAGAGTGGGCGTCATCACCTGAGCACTATAGCAGGGACACTATGCCAGATAAGAGACCGTCGACATCAGAACCACCCTGGCACGCTCACCTCCAGAATCTGCCTACTAAAGAGGACTTTAAATCCTTAATTGCCGAAGTCAAAGAGGCATTCAAATCTGAAATTTCGGAGATACGGCTTGATATTCAGGGTATGGCACAGAAGATTGATAACTTAGAAGCTGAACAAGTAGACTCAAGGCGCCAGATTACGCAGACGCAACATGCCGTGCATTCTCACTCTGTCGCAATGCAGGACATGGCCAGGCACTTGGAGGATCTCGACAACAGAGGCAGACGCAACAATATTCGGGTGCGGGGTCTATCGGAGGTGGAGGGTAAAGAGGATGCCCGGATCACGCTACAGGCTCTCTTCTCAACATTATTAGGAGAACCGGACACACAGGTGAAGCTCGACAGAGCTCATCGAGCATTGAGGCCTAAAGTGGCGGGGGCGAATCCGAGAGACATCATTTGTTGTGTGCACGACTTTGAATTAAAGGAACGTCTCATGCTGGCGGCGAGGAAGAAGAAGAACTTGGTCTTCAATGGGGATGCTATACAGCTCTACCAGGATCTTTCTGGGATCACCCTTCAAAAGAGGCGGATCTTACGACCATTATTAGATATCCTGCGCGAGAACGACATATCCTATCGTTGGAATTTCCCTTTTGCCCTGTCTGCCACCAAAGATGGAATAACGGCAACGTTTTCAGTAATGGAGGAACTGCAGGAATTCTGCGCCATCTGGAACATCCCGACCCCACGACTGGAAGATTGGGGGAGTCTCCCCCCTCAACTGCGCCAACCGCAAAACAAGAACCAACCGCAACAAAAGAGAAGACGACCGCGAACCAGAGCCCTGTCTCAGGACTCTTATGAATAGAAGAGAATGCTCGCTGAATACATATCCTTTGTGGTTCTTGCATCTGAGGGTCTGATGAGGGTCTTATGTTAGCTTATGTTTGCTTATGTTAGCCTATGTTTGCATATATTAGGGGTATCTATCCCCCCCTTAGTTATATAGGTAGTAATGGGCATTTAGGCACCGGGGTTAATCTCTGGATAGATAGTAATATTTTTTACATTTTCAAATTTTGTGTGATATTATAATTGACGTATTTTTCCCTCTTCAAAAGGGTTCCATCGCCACGTTATCCCCTAACTGGTGGGTCCCTGCTGGATCTCACCCTCTGGCCCTGACCAAGGGTTTATACGGGAGGTGGTGATTCCAGACCAGCCGAATATACTCCCCCGACTTAGGGGTAGACCGGCTGAGTAGACCTACACCAGGGTCAGGAGGTTTCTCCTCTCCTTGGTTATACAACTAGGAGTTTATCCTTGTTTTTTTTATTACTTCCTTATTACTTTTTGACTTGTTTTTATTCGTTTTAACTGTTTGTCTTGTGGTGTGTAAGTTTTGTCTCCCCATTGTCGAACCCCCTTGTCCTCTCCCCCCCTACTGACATATTAGGCCTACATACACGGGTACTCTCCTCCACTCCCATACCAGAGTCTTATTGTGTAAGCTACACATAACTCATACAACCCCCTCCCTCCCCTAGGACCTGTTTTACTGCATATTTCATAGAAGTGTACCGGACACCTTGATCGGGAACCTTGGCTGGCTCATCCATCATGGTCCAGCTCTTGACACTGAATGTAAAAGGGCTCAACTCTGCCCGGAAGCGCCGACTTACACTCAACGAGCTTAAGAGAAGTAGGGCAGATGTAGTGTTCTTGCAGGAGACGCACTATGATACGACGGGGAATTTTAACTTTGCTAAGCATCTTTACCCGGTATCCTATATGGCGTCCACCGAGAATAAAAAAGCGGGAGTGGCGATCCTATTTTCAGCTTCATGTCCCATAGTGCCTGACGTTGTGACATCAGATCCTATGGGTCGCTTCATTATTGTGCAGGGTAAAATGTTCGGTTCGCCGGTGCTCTTATGCAATATATATGCCCCCAACTCATCGCAGGTCCGTTTCATCACCAAAGTCCTGAATAAAATAGCTAAATTCCTAGCGGCACCTTTACTGATAGGAGGGGACTTTAACGTTATTTTCTCAGAAAACATGGACCGGCTGGCAGTCAACCCCTCTCCCGCCAATAGATCGCAAAGCACTACCTCAGCGGCTTTTCGCAGAGTCATCAGGAGATTTGCTCTGTTTGACTTATGGAGAGTGGGCAACCCAGGGGACCGTTCGTTTACCTTTTATTCTGCCCCACATGGCACCCATACCCGTATAGACTACTGGTTTGGAGATATACAATTCCTGCGAATGATGCATACTGCAGAGGTGGGAGACATATCGTGGTCAGATCACGCACCAGTTTTTTTACGACTTAATGAAGGCCTATCTACAACTAGGGTATGTCACTGGCGCCTCAATGAATCCCTTCTTAAAAAACCCCTGATCCAGGAGGAGTTGACTGGAGCATTGAGGGAATATTTCCAGTTTAATGAGGATTCCATCCCTTCTGTCCCTATGATGTGGGAGGCACACAAAGCGGTTTTCCGCGGTCATTGTATAGAACAGGGAGCTAGACTAAAAAGAAATAGGGCCCATCTAGAAAAGGAGTTAAGAAAACCGATAGCCAAACAGGAGGCAGCCTTGTTAGCTAATCCGACTAGGAGGAGACTCCAACAGTTAATTGAGGTTAGGGAACAGTTGCGAGAGGTCCAGACGCAAGCAGTAGAGAAATTGTTGGTGTTCACTAGACAAAGATACTACGAGCAAGCAAACAAACACCACTCTCTTTTGGCAAAACAACTAAGGGAGAAGAGGGAACACCAAACCCCCCATATTATACGGGATTCTGGGGGGAATTTACTACATGACCCGAGAGCGATCGCCTCTTGCTTCCAAGAATTTTACTCAAAATTATACTCCCTGCCAAATACCCTGCCCCTGGACGAGACCCTTAGGAAAAAATCACTAGTAGATTTTTTGAATTCTTGCTCCATTCCTGGAATCCCCTCGGAGGCTATAGAGACACTCGGTTCAGAGTTCACATTGGAAGAGATTGAGGAGGTCATTAAGGGAATGCCCAATGGAAAATCCCCGGGTCCAGATGGACTTACGTATCTTTATTATCAAACCTTCTCCCCTGTGTTGTTGCCACGTATGACGAAGGTGTTTAATGCGTTCCTGCAAGGTGCACCTATGCCTACAACCTTTACTCATTCTTACATCACTCTTATTCCCAAACCCGGGAAAGATGCAACTGATTGTGCCAATTATAGGCCGATTGCATTACTGAACGCAGATTTAAAAATTTTTACAAAACTGCTGGCCAATCGTTTGATACAGTGGATCCCTCAAGTAATCCATAAAGATCAGGTAGGCTTTGTACCGGGACGGCAAGGTGGTGACAACACGAGGAGAACAATTGACCTCATAGATGTGGTCAATAAACAAAAAGACCAAGCTCTGATCCTTAGCTTAGACGCTGAGAAGGTGTTTGATCGCCTTAGTTGGCCCTTTATGTTCCAAGTACTTGAGCACGTGGGAATAAGGGGTCCCTTCCTACAGGCCTTGAGGGGACTATATTCAAACCCCACAGCTGAAATTAAGCTCCCACATGCGTCCTCCCCACCTCTGCAGATAAGGAATGGTACCCGACAGAGTTGTCCACTTTCTCCTCTCCTGTTCATACTTTGTATTGAGCCTTTGGCATCCATCATCCGACAAGACCCTAATATCCATGGTATTATGGTCAGAGACAAGGAATTCAAACTGTCTTTATTTGCGGATGATATCCTACTAACGATAACTCAACCTTTAATCTCTCTACCCAACTTACAGGCACGGTTGCAGCAGTATGGCCGCCTTTCCGGTTATAAAGTAAATACTTCAAAAACGGAGGCCTTGCCTCTTAACCTTGACCAACCCTTGGTAGACCAACTGAAGGCCGCGTTTAGATATAACTGGAAAGCAGATGCTATAAAGTATCTGGGGATACTACTGACCCCCTCTTATAATACGCTTTATGCACAGAACTTCCCCAGTAGTTTTCGGGAAATAAGGACTCTGCTCGACAATTGGAATAGCCTCCCCCTCTCCCTCTTTGGTAGGATAGCGGCGGTCAAAATGACCATCCTACCCAAGCTGCTTTATCTCTTTGAAACCCTGCCAGTCCCTATCCCGCTGGGCGTTCTGAGGGCCCTGCAAGCATCCATAGTGCACTTTATCTGGGCAAAAAAAAGACATAGAATCTCCAGGACTGTCCTAGTCGCCCACAAGTCTAAGGGGGGCCTATCGGTACCGGATATCACCAGATACTACTGGGCAACACATCTGCGACGCATTCCAGCATGGTCCACTTTGCTGGCATTCTCCAAATGGATGGAGATAGAGAAACTGTGGTTGGCCCCTTTCCATCCCAATTCTTACCTCTGGCCTAAAGAGGCACCTGCGTTGCCTGACTCCCAACTAGGCCCCATCTCCTTCACGATTAAACTGTGGAGAGCTTGTCTGGCCAGGTTCCCATTGGTTTCTAAATGCTCTCCCATGCAATCTTTCTTACACACCCCCCTTATGCAGCAGGCAGGAGTCGGGCAGGAAACTAAACCCTGGCACGAGAAGGGGTTGTTTAGGTTTGCAGACATTGTGGACTATCGAGACAGGAAGATTTTGCCTTTTGCGGCATTGCAGGATAAATTCCATCTCCCGCACGCAGCAAATTTTCATTACATACGAATTAGGCACCTTCTACAGGCTTTGAACAGCACTGAAACGGTTTCGACACCCACTACATTTGAACACATCTGCAAAACCGCCACCCACACTTCGGGTCTCATATCCGACATTTACATGATCATACTACACCCGAACTCAGATGAACCTATTACACACCCATACATGGCCAAATGGGAGAGCATAGTGGGGAGCCCAATTTCTCAGGATACATGGCAACTAATCTGGAACAGAGTGGCTAAGACCTCCTTGTGTGCTACACACAAGGAGAATCAGTACAAATTGATGTTGCAATGGTATCATACCCCATCCGTGCTACACAGGCTATTTCCTGATACGCCGGACACATGCTGGCGATGTGGCTCGACTGGGGGCTCTCTTCAGCACATCTATTGGACATGCCCATTGTTGCAGCCCTTTTGGCAGGAGGTCAAGTCTCTCCTCAGGGAGGTCGTAGCAGTAGACATTCCACTCTCCCCACTGTACTACCTGCTGAACGTTTCCCCCCAACCCATGGCTAAGACGGTTACGAAATTGAGTCTGCACATACTTACAGCGGCAAGGTGCTTGATAGCGCAATTCTGGAAAAGACAGGCCCCCCCTTCCCGAATGGACCTCCTCTCTAGGGTAAGGGAAACACGTAGTATGGAGTATCTGACTGCCTCTTTGAACAATCGTATCCCACTATTTGACAAGACCTGGGAACGGTGGGACCGATACTGGTTGGAGGAGCGAGCGGGAGGTGAAGAGTGATGTGGTCCTTCCCTTTTGTTTTCACCCAATTGTTACCTGTCGTCATGGTGAGTTTGTATGACTGTCTTTTGTTGATACCCCCTTCCCCCCCAAACCCACCTCAACCGATTAGGCGTAAGACTGATGCCATACTGGGCAAGTGTATAAACACAAGGAAACACTGTATGGTCAGGCCTAGTGTCCTGATACACAAATGGATGATATAGGCTGTTAATGTATATTGAAACAAAACTTGTCTTTCGGTTGTACTGTTATTTGAAATACTTTATTGTAAAATATGTACATATTAGCTTTGTTGTTAAATTTCTCTGAAAAAACGACAATAAAAATACAATTATAAAAAAAAAAAAGGGTTCACAGGATCGAATACAGGAAACAAACAGAAGAGCTGTAACACACAGAAAAGACCTTATACTCTGGCACAAGTTTGAAGTTTAGGAAGTAGTTTTATCATAGCTCCCAACTGTCCCGATTTTGACGGGACTTTCCCGTTTTTCGTACCTCTGCCCCGCGTCACGGGCAGCTATGATATTGTCACGGATTCTCCCCCCAGGTCCAGCTGTGTCCGCATAGTAAATACATTGAAAGTCTTAACTCACAGTACAGAATGGCTTCTACAGACATCGGGAGGGAATCCTTTTCAGAGAAGTGTCGGGCTTAGCGGAGAGAGCAGGGACCACGTCATCAGCTTCAGATCAGCATCTGTCCATATATGGTCACTGCATCTCCTAGGGTTCCCCAGAGCAGACATCGGGAGGGAATCCTTTTCAGAGAAGTGTCGGCTCAGCCAGAGAGCAGGGACCACGTCATCAGGTCTGATCACCATCTGTCCATATATGGTCTCCAGGGCTTCCCCAGACACAAGCTCTTTATATAATTAAATTACATAAAGTTTTGGCCAGGCTGAGATTCGAACCTGGGACCCTCTGCACCATAGACAGGAGCTTAACTAACTGAGCTATAAGCCCAGGGATACAGAGCTGAGGATTTCTGGTAACTAAGACATGTTATCTGCCACTGTTACATTGTGATACAGACTAATGCACTGATATATAGAGAGGGATCTTCTCAGAGATTATTATTGTAATTATTGAGACTATTATTATTATTATAAATGTTATTATTTTTATTATTATGGAGATGATTATTAATAATAGTAAAAATAATAATAATCATCTCAATAATAATAATATTAATAATCTCCATAATAATAATAATAGTCTCAATAATTACAATAATCTGAGAAGATCCCTCCCTATATACCAGGGCAGTATATAGTCATAGTTCTTACCAAAATTCTCCACCTTGTTAATCACTGAGATTATAGCTCAGTTGGATGAGGCGCTGTGTTATTATAGTACATGGACACTGCAGGTTCTGGGTTCAAATCTCAATGAGGATAATTTTTTTTTTTTTATTGAGATGATTTTTATTATTTTAATATGGCTAAAATTTGGGGCGTGGCCAGGGAGTGATTGGGGGTGTGATTGGGGGTGTCCCTCTTTCCTTTTCACAAATGTTGGGAGGTATGAGTTTTATGGACCATCACAAAGAGGAGATCATGTGACCTCCGGAGGAAGTTCTAGGATTTGTTTGTAATGCTGAGAACCAGCCACCACAGGGAGTTTAGCAAGTCACCCTCATTCTTGCCACTAGAGGGAGTTTGAATTCTGGAGTCACAACATCTGAAATGCTGTGGTGGCACATTAAGAAAACTGTGATTAAATACATGCCACAAGAAAACTATAGCAACATTAATAAAATAACCTGTTGTGTGGTGATGTCAAACTGAGGTTGTATTTACAAAAATTGGAATATTTTTTTTTTATAATGTCCTGATGAAAGCATAGAATTTAAAGACAGAATACTTTAATTTTCTCCTGACTGTAAGTGAGAACATAAATAAAGAAATGGATGTCCTTGTTTATACCCCTGGGTTGGGAATTAGTTTGTTTAACTGTTCTCATTTGGACACACTATTATGTGAGAGCCTTTTGATGTGTCTGTTTGATTTGTTTGCAAGCATTTCAGATTCCAGGGAATCTATGTTTTACCATTCCTAGACAATGCTTTACTATGCATATTTCTTAATTTGTCAGTAGTGTTTATTTAAGTTGTATTAACATTTTTTATTATGGTACAAAGCGTCCCTGACATCTACTTTAGTAAATATCTTTATTCCACTGTTAATAACAATTTTGGAGTATCATTCAACTAATAATTCTTCTACAATTGTATGAATAAATTGGCACAGGAATTTTACCATTTTCCCTTTAAAAGGGATATATCACTTATATATCATATTTCATGCTCTTAGTTATTGTTTTAATATTTAACCATACACATCTTTTATTTGTGTAAGCAGGGGTGGATTAAGACTGCCATGGGCCCTAGGCTGTATGGATATTATAGCCACTATAAGTCTGGGATTCACCTTCAAAGGTCCTGAAATGGCTCTTGCTTACATGTGTATTGAGAGCAGGAACAGATCTCAGTATAAAATTTGGTGGGCGGTTTTGGTTGCCATGGGCCCCCAGAAGGCTTGGGCCCTGGGCTACCGCCTAAACCACCTATATTATATTCCACTACTGAGTGTAAGGATAGGTGTAAGGTAGTTCTTAAAATACCATTTTAATTAGTAATTGTTATCTAATGAATGTAAAGGAAACACTTTTTTAATAATAAGTTTAGGATATAAATAATTAGCTTGAACAAAAGGATATTGTAGTCACCGGATATTGCAGAAACTCAAGGTTAGTGCTTCTCGTAGGAATATTATATATACACATGTGTTACTCACCGATCAGACATGAAACTTCATCATCAACTCTCTTTTCATCTGATTAAAAAGGAAGATCTTAACATAGTATTCTCTTGGCTGAACATGCACAAATGAATTTTTCTTTCATCAACTAAGTGCCTTTAAAGTGTGTGATCTTAAAAGAAAAATACTAGAACTGTATTACATTAATAAACTCAATTTAATATGCTTAAATGCTTGCTGTATTTTTACATTTGTCCCTAGCTCAATTTGAAGTATTTAGTCAATTAGAGGTGTAAAATATTATAGCGACTGCTGCGTACATCACTCCCACTGGTTCAATAGTATCCTCCTTCAGGTTCTCACCCTTGTTCTTCATGCCCTTATTATTAAAAATCCATCATTTATGTACATTGCAAAATAATCATTGCCAAATCACTGCATACAGGAAATGCATTGAGACAAGCAAGTAGTTGGTAATGTTTTTAAATAACTACATGTTACATGCCAAATTCACATGCGGTGCATGTGACATCAGTTCTTGTGATTGCTGGGTAGTGGAAAAATAAGAGGTTGCATTGGTTGCCGTTGCAACTTAGCCCATATGCCAGGAGACCACAAATTGCTTTAATACACTTTGAAGGATTTACAGAAATCAACCTCATTTGTATGCACATACTGTATGTATTACTAATAGCTGACAAATATGTGCCCCTTGCCTTAGGAGATTATTAACTTTTTAGCTACATGGCAGAGGAAGTGCAACTGTGTAAAAGAACCTACTTCAACAAAAAGCTTCCTTCCTTTCGTTCATCACTCAATCAGCCAGCAATAGCAATAGCTAATAATCAGATTTTATTAACTCTTTCTTGGTGGTGGTTAAAAAAAATCATAAATTTTTGTTTATGATTTCAAGCGTTTTTTTCATGGATATTCACCGTACCATAATGTGTTATCTAGATTGCTTTTTTTATGGCTAACTTGTTTTGCAGAATATATAACTCATTTTGTGAGACATGTGCTTGATTTTAAATTGCAGTGTAACAATGGGCATAACATTTATATTATTTAGTTTACATCACTTTTTATGCGCCTTTTATGAGGTCAGATGTGAAAATTTCTTTTTTTGTGAGTTTTTTTTTGCTGTTCACCATGCGGTTTCAGTGACAATTTTATTTGGGTTGTATGGGTTGTTAAGGATGTTGTGATACCCAATATATTGTGTTTTTTTGGTGATTTTCACTTCAGGGAACTTTTCTACATTTTTAATAATTTTTTTAATTGCACTTTTTTTTTAAACTTTTTTTTACTGTTTTATTTTTTCCCAGGGTGGGACATGAACAAGTGATCATTTTATTGTTCATTGTAATATGCTGCAATGCATAGTCAGCCTATTCTTTTGGCATAGGCTGATATTAGCACTGTTAGATCATGCTGTAAGCACAATTCCTAACAGGCTGCTACTGAAGGCATCCCTGGGGTCTTTATTGGACCTCAGGGTTGCCATGGCATGCAGTGTCTATAGGGTTAAACAGTATTTGCGATCCTGGCTGTTAAAGCGGGATCCTGGCTACCGCGTACAGCCAGGATCCCGCGGTGATCGCACAGGCTCAGCTTCTGAGCCTGGGCAATGGCTGTGGCGTAATTCAACGTCAAGGTGTTAGAACTACCCACATCCTATGACGTAGAATTGGGTCAGGGTGCGGGAAGGGGTTAAGTCGCTGCAATAAATGTTTCGCAAACTCCAACCAAGCACTATCATGCCCATTTAGTTGTACATGTTTCTAAAGACGAGTGTTGCCGCAAAACCGGTGCAGACTCTTTATAAATACATTTCCAAGCTCCAACATTCTTTTCAGTGCAAAGTCAGACAGATAACTGGTGCTGACACAATTATATAGCTGGGCCACTATGTCATAAAAGAATTCTGCATATCAGTCTTGTTTTTACAGTCTGTTTTTATGATGGACTATTGCCTAAAGCTAGACTGCATACTCAAGATGGCATCAGACCAGAGTTATAAAAGCTATCCTTTTCTTAAAGGGGTTGCCTGAGACCAGAAAAAATAGATATGTGACTGGGATGGGGCTCCTTAACCCCTTAGCGACCTGGCCTTTTTTTGTTTTTTCATTACTATTTTTCACTCCCCACCTTCAAAAATCTATAACTTTTTTATTTTTACACATAAAAAGCTGTGTGATGGCTTATTTTCAGCGATACCGAATGTTTTTATGAATTTTACTATTTATTAATATTTAAATCGGTTCTAGGGAAAGGGGGGTGATTTAAATTTTTAGTTTTTTATTATAATTTTTTTTTTTAACTTTTTTATTTTAACTTTTACTATTTTTCAGACTACCTAGGGTACTTAACCCTAGTAGTATGGCAGTAGTATGGAACTTAACTATAGTATGGCAGTATATGGGGATTTTCCTCCTCATTCATTACAATGTGCTGATAGCACATTGTAATAGAAAAGGTTAAAACAATATGCAGCAAAGACTTATGCAAAGGCTATGGAACAGGTACCATGGCAACATGTTTGTATCATGAACATTGACATTTGGAAAGTGTTAAATAAGTTTACAATACAATTTGGTCCATCAGGGTTTTTCTTTCAGTTTCTTCACTTGCCATATTTGAAAGCTTGGTCTACCCCAAGGGCCAATGGCTGAAACACCCTGAACTTTAATATGTTAGGTGGCAAGAGGCAGTGGTGACCCTTATCCTCTTCCTATTAAATGCTTCAATTGACCTTCCTCTACACCTTTTCTACGCCACCACTTCCTCCTCTTTCAAGGGCATCTCACTTGGTCCTCTCAAGATAAAATCTTTGATCTTTGCAGATGACATCTTACTTTTTGTCTGGAATACCTAAAATCCCTTGTCCAGAGTCATCCAAGACCTGCAAAGTGTTGGTTGCTTGTCTGGTTGTCTTGAGGCTCTGGTCTTGAATGTTTCCACCTCCCCACCTTGGTCTGCACTGGACTAGTTTTGGTTCCGATTAAATCCCTGTCATACTTTGGGGTTCCAATTACCTGTACTCATTTAGAACCCTTCCTGCAAAAATCTTCTGTTATATATCTAAATTGAAGAACACCTCTAATATTTAGAAATGCTGATGCAGAGATAGCAGTAGGCTTTCTTGTGCCTCTTATATACCATTATTCTGAATGGCTTGCTATAGGCCCATTTCTAGGTTCTGGGAAATGCATTTTAATGTAATTCCTCAGACAAAATTTACAATAAAATGGATCCCCCTGCTTTAAATGCTTTGGAACTGTCCTTCGATTCATACAGATATTATTCTTATATACCTAGTCCCACCTTAATAACTTTGTACCCACTGACCCACTTGGGCTATATTGGGATATGTGGACCCTGATAATGACAACTACACTTCTGGTTGTGAACGATCCTTATACATCCACACTATACATTAACATATGCTTTTCACAGGCCAGAAACAACGGCGTTGTGGTTTGTTTTTTGCTAATGACAGTAGAAAATACTGTGACCAATTTAGGAGTGATTATAGAACTGGATGGAGAATTAACTAGGGCCTGGGCTAGTGGTATCTTTATTAATTGCCTTCAGTTTATAAAAAGTTCATCAATAAAGTCAGACCATATATACAGTAAGCCTTAGACCAGGGCCATGTTTTAAAAACACATCTCTGACTTACTGGGGTATTCCTGGAATATTAATGTCTGATACAAAAACCCATAATGCTTTAAATAAATGAATACAACAAAACTCAATGTCATTGATCACAAAAAATAGTTAAAGAGGACCTGTCACCCATAAGTTGGGCACTAGGAGCTGCTTACTAAATTAATCAGCTCCTAGTGCTTAAACAAACGCTGCAGTGTTAGAGTGATAGCGTTACCGGAAACCTCTGGTAACGCTATCTAACACTGTGGCGGAGTAAAATGTAAACCGCTCGCCAAGTGGTCCGATGTATTCATGAGGGAGCAGGGTTTGGGGCCCCAGCCTATGGAGCAAGCTGGGAAGTCTGGGGCAAGCTTTGTTCTCCGCCGCAGTGTTAGATAGCATTACTGACATTTGTTTAAGCACTCCTAGTGCCCAAATTATGAGTGACTGGTCCTCTTTAAATAGTTTGCTTTTATGATTCATGATTCACTAAATTTTATGGGCCTTCTAAGAGCTATTTCCAAGATGGCCACTGGATCTACAACTACAAGTCCATGATTCTTCTGTTCTCAGTTTGGTTAGTTGCAGGAGGGGTTTTCACATTTGGCGCAGACTGGTATTCATACAATCGAGAGGTTTAGATTAAAAACATTTTATTTGGTATCTAAGGAACACAAGGCTTTTTGGAGTCAACTGTGACTCCTTTATCAGGTGAAGAGAGACTGCAGTCTCGGTTGAAGGGCTAACTACCTGGGTTAACTACCTTCAACCAATGCTGCAGTCTCCTTTCACTTGATAAAATGAACCCATGTCCGAAGGCAGCACCTGGAGGAACGTATACCAGCATTAAAACACCAAAAATAGAGTTGTGCCTCATCTAGTACAACTATATATGGTGAGCCTCACTTAAATCTCCTTCTCAGCACCCATACTGGTTTCTACAATTATACTAGTCTATGAGTGCTATCTGGTCTCCCCTTGTCTCTTTTTATCTTCTGCTCTCAGTAACAGCTCCTTCTTCTTATTCTTTGCTTCCATTGATGATATAACAGACTGCCCTGCTCTGTTACCATAGTAATGATGTGTAACTGCCATCACTGCACATTACCTCACTGAGAGGACATCTCACCACAACACTGGCCATACTGGATGTACTGCAACCAACCAACTACAGCCAAACACAGTGATGATCACATGACTTGCCCAGGCAGGAGCAGGACATGTGATGTGGACTTGTAACTAGTGGCCATCTTCTGTCCTGTGTCTCCTCCACAGGGACAAAATCACAAGACTGATTAAAGGGCCAGTGGCATTTTAATTCTCTATCATTGTGTATAACCACAACTTTTTGCTAAGAGAGCAAAATTTCAAATAACAACTAATTTCATAGTGGGGGTCATTTACTAAGGGCCCGAATCGCATTTTTCCGTTGGGTTACCTGAATATTACCGTTTCGCGGCGACTTTCCCTGAATTGCCCCGGGTTTTTGGCGCACGGGATCGGATTGTGGCGCATGGGCGCCGGCATGCACGCAACGGAAATCGTGGGGCGTGGCCGTCAGAAAACCCAACGGATTTGGAAAAACCGACGTATTTTTTTTTAAAAAAGTGTCACTTGACACGCGCTTACCTGCACCCGGCAATGGATTGTGAACTCCAGTGAACTCCGACGGACTTCAGCGAAGCAGTGACACCTGGTGGACATCGGGCGCACTACCTTAGTGAATCCCGGAAGATCCTCCACAGAGAACGCGCTGCTGGATCACGACAGGACCGGGTAAGTAAATCTGCCTCATTATTTTATATTTTAATTACACAATTGAATATGAAGTATGATTATGGCAATCTCTCCTTAAGGAGAACACCTACTGTCAGACCCTAGTACGCTGTACTGAGGAGACCCAACCCGGTCGAAACAGTGCTGTCTACAGTTGGGAGTCAGGTCCTTATGGAATAGATATACTGGTTTGGCTTAATCCCACATCATGGTTTTAGACTTCTTGTAGGTCATACTTGATGTTATGGGGGCTGCCTTTCAAGGTAGCAAAAGGAGGGATTGTTTTCCATTTAACACCTTGGAAAACTTATTTGTATGCTTATTCCTGGAATACTTTAATGTTTTTATAGACCCCAGATATCTTTGCAGACTAGAACCTGCACTACTTTCTAAGTATGTTGAATGTTAACATTCCTGGGCACTAAAGAAAGTGTATAATTATAATGTTTTAATAATTGTGTTTTTTTTTAAATCTGAAGAAGAATATTTTACTACATTTTTTTCTATTAAGTTAGACTTTTTATTTCTTTTACTAACATTTCCCTCTGTTCGTTCTCTGCTATTTCTCTTTTGCTAAGTGATATAAAATGCAACTGTCAGTAGAATTCCACTTCCTGTATAATGCATAATATAGTCATCGAGTACTTTGTGCCCATCTAAGGGGAAATTGCTTGACACCAGTAATTTATTGCTATATATCTGACATGGCAAATCAAGTTCAATGCAGTAAATTTCCTGCTTGTAAATTATGGTTTAATATATTACTCTCTGTGAAGTGATTGGGTCAATTTTTATTTGTAATCTATATGCAGAAGTACATGTGCCTTTAATGGTATGTTAATCACATCTCATTATGTCTCAGTTCATCTTTGCAATCAATAATTGGCTTCGAAGGTTTTTAAGCTATATAATATATTTACATTGTGTCCTTAAACCACAGGAATTATCTTAAAAAACCTTGAAGCAGAGGTGTCCTATCATTGGCCAAGATATAGCTTTGCTGCAAATTCAGCAGAATTTAAGAAGAGAGAACATATATGCCAAAATATGCTTTCAGGTATGTGTTTTCTTTTAGGCTTTGCACAATTATGTTTCTCTATGACCCCTAATATTAAGCTTATCATTATAGTGCAATTCACTATTGTTGTAAAAGCTCTAATAGCAAATTAGCAAGTCCCAAATTATAATAAAGAAAATTAGTGTGCTTGAAATAAATTATTCTATACTTAAAGCCACTAGCGCAAACATTTCAGTCTTCCTATTACCAGCACAATTGGCATAAACAAACCGAATAGGAATGGATAGTATGATATATTGATATGACATAGATGCACACCTTATGGGTGTATCTATTGGGCACAACTCTTAATTATTGAATTTTGATTTTTTTACCCAGTGCCCAATGCCACAGGTATATAAAATTCATCACACTAATAAACTACTGTTACTTATATCCTTTCAAACATACCCTCTGGCCCCTATGGTTTTGGAGAGATTTGTACAGACCATCATCTTTCAAAACCAATGATTGTGGTTCTGTGTGAAACCATAGGCGGCAATGGGCACACGGAGTGATACAGGGCCACATGAGGCTCTGTACACAGGGAAATGATAGGACGTCTCCAATCTTTTCCCGTATATGTGCCCATGCGCCGTACATCTCTATGGAGAGGGCAGGGGGGTCACCACTCCTGCTCTCCAGAATTGAGCGAAAAAACCCTCAGTCCTTTGTTGATGGGTTAATGATGCATTGGAAAAGTAGTCCTATTTGGATCAGGGTTCCTGTCATTTGTCAGTAGCATGTTGGTTAATTTGTTCTTTGGACTTGTGGACAGCTCCAAAACAGGTATGCGAAATCTTTTAATCCAGACAATACCAAGTAAAATGGAAATTAGCTCACAAACAATCCCTTAATTTGCTAATATGAATGGGGAAAAGCAAATGACTCAGTAATTAAAGATAGTTAGATAATTTTGCCTGTGAAGACTGCATATTGTGTCTCTCTATCATTATTATGAAAGTTGCGTTTATGGTCATGTTTTTCAAAATGTTTTTTCTTCCTGTCTATAGTGTTGGGTAGATCTCCTGAATGTTTAGGGAAGGTTTGTGGGGTACCCATCCCCTTTAAGAGTTTGCATTGCAATGTACCACTATTGGACTGGCTCTCAAAAACAATGTGATTGCATGGTAAAAGACTGAGAGGGAGCAGCTGACACTATATTTTGGTGAGGGCTGAGTTATCTCCACACAGAACATCCTTTTGTCAACCATTGCCAGAGCGTTGTGTGCCCAGGAGGTTCAAGACCGGGAAGGAATGTAAACAAATCAATTGTGTAAGTGAATGGAAAGTAATGCATTTTAGAATGTGACATCTAGAATTTTGTGATTAGTATAAATACACACAAAAACATGTAGTGATTGATTAAATCAGGCCTTTAGTAGGTTAACATTCTTATTTCTCAGAACAATGTTTTATGGAGGTACTGGACAAGCTAATCTGCTTTCTGTACTCTTCATAGCTCAAATCATAGTTTTTGATATACATTTATTTGGCCTCTTTATGTTAAATATTGGTTCAGATTACTTGAACAAATAAAATATTGGATTATATTGAACCTGTAATGCATTGTTGTAAATTGTTTCCTTATAACTGTCTATAAACCCCTGCTGTTAGCAGCAGTAACCACAAGGTGGCAGAAAAACACAATTTTCTAGGTTTGCCTTCCTTAGAACAAGCAACATTTGGTCTCTTCAAGGTGTGATATAGCATTGATTTACTTTCCTTTATGCTATTGTCAAAAAAGGTAATTTCTCTGATAGGACTCTAGGCTAATTATTACATCATTTGAATATTTTGCTCATTATCCCACATTGGTAGAAGTTCTTTATGTAATTTAGGACACAGCCAGTTTATACCTAAAGCCTTTTTGTAATCTGACATGTGTTGCTTTATATGGTTATAACTTTTGAACACTTTAACTTACCAAGTAGTTTTGAGATAGTTTATTTCATCAAATTTTGGCTGATCCGCTTTGCATGCATTCATTTAAAAAAAATTAAAAATGTAGAATTTTTGGTAAAATTTGCCATTTTCAAAATTTGCAATCATATTGTTTTTAGAAAGATAGTTCTACCACTTAAATTAGTTACTAAATAACATTTTCCATATGTCTTCTTTATGTTTTCATTATTTTCAGAATGTCTGAATATTTTATTTTGATGTCACGTGGGTTGCATATTGAACATTGGTTTTTCTGTGTCTTCAAGGAGATTTCAGAATTTACTTTTTTAGGGACTATTATTAGTTTTATTGAGATTTTATATGTATATTATTAGAAACCCCCTATATGTCCTAAATAGCTTTTAGGAATATAGTTAACTCTTTAAGATCTTCATAGTAATTAAAATAAAATGGAGGTGAAATTTAGAATAGTCTGATTTTTCCAGTAATATGTTCATTTAGCCCTAAAATTTACACATTCACAAAAGATAAAAAGAGAAACCCCATCTTAAAATTTGTTATGCAATTTTTCCCGAGTACGGAGACACCCCACATGTGGACTTTACTTGTTGTATAGGAGCACAGCAAGGTGCAGAAGGGAAGGAGCACCCCGCAGCAGCCAATTTTGCCCTATAGAATTTAGTGGTTTCTAGTTGGTTTAGTGAGCTATAAAATATTTGTTTTCCAGTAATATTGTCTTAATCAAAAATCACAATTTATGGTGTGTGATTTTAACCCCTTCACGACTGCCATATGGGTTTTTATGTCCTATTTGCACATGCCCTATATAGAAAGGACTTTTATAAACATCACAACAGTGGAGAACTTTAAACGGTCATATCTCCTGAACCCTGGCAAACAAAATGTTGGTGTCATATTAACCCCATAGCACAATAAGACATACCTGTACATTTTATTGCACATGGGGGAGTTTGAAGAGGACTCATGGGCTGAGCCCTCTTCATACTCACCGGGTGCTTGTTTCACTATGAAGCAAACACCCATCGCTAACACCCGCGATCCGGTGAAGCTGCTGGCAGCATTAACGAGCCGGCGGCGGCGAGCCCATCTTGGCTTTGATTGTCGCTCCCCGTGACGTCATCAGGGGGGGGCGATCTGTTGCCATGACTCACACAATGATCTGAGTCTACTTGCACATTGTAATAGATGGTGTGCAAAATCCCCATATACTGCCATACTGTAGTATGACATTATATGGTAGGATCAATCAGACAACCTAGGGTTAAAGTACCCTAGGGAGTCTGAAAAATAGTAAAAAATTAAAAAAGTAAAAAATTATATTAAAAAAACCTAAAAATTCAAATCACCCCCTATCCCTAGAAGTCATATAAATATAAATAAACAGTAAAAATCATAAACACATTAGGTATCGCCACGTCCAAAAATTCCAGATCTATCAAAATATAATAACCGTTTTTCACTTTGTTTAACCCCGTGATGGAAAATAGTGCCCAAAGTCACAAATTTTTTTGCGAATTTGAAAAATATAAAAAATTAAATACAAAGTGATCAAAAGATTGTACAATCCTCAAATTAAAAGCATTAAAAATGTCATTAAAAGTTACAAAAAAGTACACCATCCAGAGCTCTTTACACTAAAGCATGAAAAAGTTATTAGCGCAAGAAGATGGCAAAATTAAGATTTTTTTTGGCACAGGAGGTTTCAATTTTTGTAAATGTATGCTAACATTGTAAAACCTATACAAATTTGGTATCGACATGATCATATTGACCCAATGAATGAAGTAGACCTTTCATTTATAGCGCATTTACAGTGAAAGATGTAAAATCCAAGCCCATAAGAAATGGCGCAAATGTGTTTTTTCCCTCTTCCAAGTACACTCACCGGCCACTTTATTAGGTGCACCTGTCCAACTGCTCGTTAACACTTAATTTCTAATCAGCCAATCACATGGCGGCAACTCAGTGCATTTAGGCATGTAGACGCGGTCAAGACAATCTCCTGCAGTTCAAACCGAGCATCAGTATGGGGAAGAAAGGTGATTTGAGTGCCTTTGAATGTGGCATGGTTGTTGGTGCCAGAAGGGCTGGTCTGAGTATTTCAGAAACTGCTGATCTACTGGGATTTTCACGCACAACCATCTCTAGGGTTTACAGAGAATGGTCCGAAAAAGAAAAAACATCCAGTGAGCGGCAGTTCTGTGGGTGGAAATGCCTTGTTGATGCCAGAGGTCAGAGGAGAATGGGCAGACTGGTTCGAGCTGATAGAAAGGCAACAGTGGCTCAATCGCCACCCGTTACAACCAAGGTAGGCAGAAGAGCATCTCTGAGCGCACAGTACGTCGAACTTTGAGGCAGATGGGCTACAGCAGTATAAGACCACACCGGGTGCCACTCCTTTCAGCTAAGAACAGGAAACTGAGGCTACAATTTGCACAAGCTCATCGAAATTGGACAGTAGAAGGTTGGAAAAACGTTGCCTGGTCTTATGAATCTCGATTTCTGCTGCGACATTCGGATGGTAGGGTCAGAATTTGGTGTCAACAACATGAAAGCATGGATCCATCCTGCGTTGTATCAAAGGTTCAGGCTGGTGGTGGTGTCATGGTGTGGGGAATATTTTCTTGGCACTCTTTGGGCCCCTTGGTACCAATTGAGCATCGTTGCAATGCCACAGCCTACCTGAGTATTGTTGCTGACCATGTCCATCCCTTTATGACCACAATGTACCCAACATCTGATGGCTACTTTCAGTAGGATAATGCGCCATGTCATAAAGCTGGAATCATCTCAGACTGGTTTCTTGAACATGACAATGCGTAATGAGTTCACTGTACTCAAATGGCCTCCACAGTCACCAGATCTCAATCCAATAGAGCATCTTTGGGATGTGGTGAAACGGGAGATTCGCATCATGGATGTGCAGCCGACAAATCTGCGGCAACTGTGTGATGCCATCATGTCAATATGGACCAAAATCTCTGAGGAATGCTTCCAGCACCTTGTTGAATCTATGCCACGAAGAATTGAGGCAGTTCTGAAGGCAAAAGTGGGTCCAACCCGTAACTAGCATGGTGTACCTAATAAAGTGGCCGGTGAGTGTATATGGCATAGCATATTAAATACCATATTATGAAGCGCAATTTGTTATGCAGAAAACAAGCCATCACACAGCTCTCTACATGGAAAAATAAAAAAAGTTATAGATGTTTGAAAGTGGGGAGTGAAAAATAAAGAAGCAAAAACGAAAAAGATCACAGATCCAGAGATATCCACTGTTAAAGTTGTACTAAAAATTAATTATTTTTATGTACAGCTTTCCATTTCCGATTGTAAACTTAAGAGTGGATATCTGGCAGGACCCAGTTGTAACTAACTGAGCATGTGTCTGCCCAAGTGTGGAAATCCCAAGTGTGGACAAATTAAAAATTTTTTAAAAAAACTAAAAATGTTATAAAAATGTCATAATAATAATTAACTAAATAAATACATATTAATTCAACAATGTGAAACTCTTAAAGGGTTAATAGGCTTAATAGAAGTTGTTTTACATAGGTTTAGGGGAGTAGTTTCTATAGTGGGGTAATTTAGTTGTCCCTCAAAATCTGAGTTTTGGCGATTTTCATGAAAATGAGAAAACTCACACCTAACGTAAAGATCTAAGCCTCATGGGCACCGCTATATTGGCTCGGATGGATTCTCCCCGTGACGTCATCAGGGAGCTGCGATCTGTTGCCATGACAGCCTTGGGTCACACAAAGATCGGAGGCTGTCATGTTTTAGGCTATCTATTACAATGTGCGATTTGAATGTTCTTTTTGCTAGAACTGATATAAATATAAATAAACTGTAAAAATCATAAACATGTTATATATTGTCACATCCCAAAATGTCCAATCTATCAAAGTATAGTAAAGTTTTTCCCGGCGTTAAACCCTGTAATGGAAAATAGCACCCCAAAGTCAAAAATGTTACATGTCATTTGGAGCGCTTAGTGAAAGCCGTAAAATCCAAGCCCACAATAAAATGGTGCAAATGTTTTTTATACATCATTTTTACTGCATTCCGAATATACTACTTCCCAGTAGACCTTGTGGAATATTAAACACCGTCACTATGAATTGCAATATGTTACGCAGAAAACAAGCCCAAACACAGCTCTTAGTTATAGATTTTTGAAGGTGGGGAGTGAAAAATGAAAATGCAAAAACAAAAAAGGACCTGGTCCTTAAAGGTTAAAGGGGTATTCTCGTCTAGGCCTTCACATTCAGTTTCATTAATCTGCCATATATAAAAATTTCCTCAATTAGATGTTATTAAAAAAAATGTACCTGGGTGAAGATAATTTCTCATAAATGTAGTGATATGGTCCCTTAGAAACAAGACTGTGCCCCTGGATACGACCACCTCTGCAGGAGAGATTGCACAAGGAAACAAAAAGTTTTGGTACATAAAATGTCCAGGAGTTACTGTTTATACTACAGCCGTCCTGTGATAATGATTGCTGAATCCAGGAGGTCAGGCAGGGCTCAATAGCGCATGTCTGGCCACTGCTGCCAGAGTGTAAGGTGGCCGTATCCGAGGAAGCTATCTCGTTTCTAAGGGACAACATGACTACATTTATGAGAAATTATCTTCACACAGGAACATTTTTTTTAATAACATCCAATTGAAGAAATGTTTACATATGGCAAATGAATTAAAATAAATGTAAATGCCCAGATGGGAATACCCCTTTAAGGGGGATAGGTGCTCTTCAACAGCTTATAATCATAAACATACAAGAAAAAATATTTATTTTTATGTTCGAGGATCAACATTATATATATATTGCACGGTGATAGGGACCTGTCTGTCAGTTATGCCAAGCTGTTTATGGGGCGTACCAAGTAGCAGTTTACAATAGAAATGTATGCTCCTCTTAAGAAGATTGCCTAAAATTTAAAAAGAAGCAAACACAAGAAAAACAAAAATATCAACAAAGTTTTATCACTACATTTGATAGAGGTATCTATCTATCTTTCCATTCCTGAAAGTTGCACTGCCCATGGTTAGATGCAGCTCTTTCATTTGCATACTTAATACAATGAATTGCGCTACATGGATGCTTCAATCGGTTTTTATCAATTCTGTATGCTGCAAACTACATGGTTTACCATGATATGCATATAACAAAGATAGAAACCAGATGAGCATAATACTATCTCTCATCACTAGTATAAGAAAATCTACACTTGAAACTCTGCACTCTTTGTCTCTCTCTTTTTCCATTCACGTGGAGCTCCATGATTTAGTTATGATAAATATTTTATATTGTTAGTAGAGATGAGCGAACATGCTCGTCCGAGCTTGATGCTCGGTCGAGCATTAGGGTACTCGAAACTGCTCGTTGCTCGGACGAATACTTCGCCCGCTCGAGAAAATGGCAGCTCCCGCCGTTTTCCTTTTTGGCGGCCAGAAACAGAGCCAATCACAAGCCAGGAGACTCTGCACTCCACCCAGCATGACGTGGTACCCTTACACGTCGATAGCAGTGGTTGGCTGGCCAGATCAGGTGACCCTGGGATAGACTAGCCGCTGCCCGCGCTGCTCGGATCATTCTGTGTCTGGATGCCGCTAGGGAGAGAGCTGCTGCTGGTCAGGGAAAGCGTTAGGGTGTTCTATTAGCTTACTGTTAGGCAGGAGTGATTCTCAAAGAACCCAACAGCCCTTCTTAGGGCTACAATAACGTTCTACTTTTTTTATTTTAATTTGCATCTAGTACCATTTTGTGAGGAATTAGCAGGGGGACTTGCTACCGTTGTGTTTAGCTCTTAGTGGCACACATATCCATAGCAAAGACCGAAGTGGGAAAATTTAGTAGGGGTTGGATTTCAATTAGGCACTAACTCAGTGTCATCTCATCTGGCATAGTAGTGTGCTTTGATACTTGGCTAGAAAATAGCCATAGGAGAATACAAAGAGCTTACTTACGCATACAGTAGCGTTCTATATATTTGATTTCTGGTTGATCTGCTGGTGGCTGTACTTTCTGCAGTGCATGTACTAGCCAATTCTGAGCAATTTGTAGTGAGACTTGCGACCGCTGTGTTCTGCGCTTAGTGACGCACATATCCATAGCAAAGACCGAAGTGGGAAAATTTAGTAGGGGTTGGATTTCAATTAGGCACTAACTCAGTGTCATCTCATCTGGCATAGTAGTGTGCTTTGATACTTGGCTAGAAAATAGCCATAGGAGAATACAAAGAGCTTACTTACGCATACAGTAGCGTTCTATATATTTGATTTCTGGTTGATCTGCTGGTGGCTGTACTTTCTGCAGTGCATGTACTAGCCAATTCTGAGCAATTTGTAGTGAGACTTGCGACCGCTGTGTTCTGCGCTTAGTGACGCACATATCCATAGCAAAGACCGAAGTGGGAAAATTTAGTAGGGGTTGGATTTCAATTAGGCACTAACTCAGTGTCATCTCATCTGGCATAGTAGTGTGCTTTGATACTTGGCTAGAAAATAGCCATAGGAGAATACAAAGAGCTTACTTACGCATACAGTAGCGTTCTATATATTTGATTTCTGGTTGATCTGCTGGTGGCTGTACTTTCTGCAGTGCATGTACTAGCCAATTCTGAGCAATTTGTAGTGAGACTTGCGACCGCTGTGTTCTGCGCTTAGTGACGCACATATCCATAGCAAAGACCGAAGTGGGAAAATTTAGTAGGGGTTGGATTTCAATTAGGCACTAACTCAGTGCCATCTCATCTGGCATAGTAGTGTGCTTTGATACTTGGCTAGAAAATAGCCATAGGAGAATACAAAGAGCTTACTTACGCATACAGTAGCGTTCTATATATTTGATTTCTGGTTGATCTGCTCGTGGCTGTACTTTCTGCAGTGCATGTACTAGCCAATTCTGAGCAATTTGTAGTGAGACTTGCGACCGCTGTGTTCTGCGCTTAGTGACGCACATATCCATAGCAAAGACCGAAGTGGGAAAATTTAGTAGGGGTTGGATTTCAATTAGGCACTAACTCAGTGTCATCTCATCTGGCATAGTAGTGTGCTTTGATACTTGGCTAGAAAATAGCCATAGGAGAATACAAAGAGCTTACTTACGCATACAGTAGCGTTCTATATATTTGATTTCTGGTTGATCTGCTGGTGGCTGTACTTTCTGCAGTGCATGTACTAGCCAATTCTGAGCAATTTGTAGTGAGACTTGCGACCGCTGTGTTCTGCGCTTAGTGACGCACATATCCATAGCAAAGACCGAAGTGGGAAAATTTAGTAGGGGTTGGATTTCAATTAGGCACTAACTCAGTGTCATCTCATCTGGCATAGTAGTGTGCTTTGATACTTGGCTAGAAAATAGCCATAGGAGAATACAAAGAGCTTACTTACGCATACAGTAGCGTTCTATATATTTGATTTCTGGTTGATCTGCTGGTGGCTGTACTTTCTGCAGTGCATGTACTAGCCAATTCTGAGCAATTTGTAGTGAGACTTGCGACCGCTGTGTTCTGCGCTTAGTGACGCACATATCCATAGCAAAGACCGAAGTGGGAAAATTTAGTAGGGGTTGGATTTCAATTAGGCACTAACTCAGTGTCATCTCATCTGGCATAGTAGTGTGCTTTGATACTTGGCTAGAAAATAGCCATAGGAGAATACAAAGAGCTTACTTACGCATACAGTAGCGTTCTATATATTTGATTTCTGGTTGATCTGCTGGTGGCTGTACTTTCTGCAGTGCATGTACTAGCCAATTCTGAGCAATTTGTAGTGAGACTTGCGACCGCTGTGTTCTGCGCTTAGTGACGCACATATCCATAGCAAAGACCGAAGTGGGAAAATTTA
This sequence comes from Engystomops pustulosus, assembly GCF_040894005.1. Lineage (NCBI taxonomy): Eukaryota > Metazoa > Chordata > Amphibia > Anura > Leptodactylidae > Engystomops > Engystomops pustulosus. The sequence goes on along the minus strand of NC_092411.1, from coordinate 124,687,002 downwards.
GTAGGGGTTGGATTTCAATTAGGCACTAACTCAGTGTCATCTCATCTGGCATAGTAGTGTGCTTTGATACTTGGCTAGAAAATAGCCATAGGAGAATACAAAGAGCTTACTTACGCATACAGTAGCGTTCTATATATTTGATTTCTGGTTGATCTGCTGGTGGCTGTACTTTCTGCAGTGCATGTACTAGCCAATTCTGAGCAATTTGTAGTGAGACTTGCGACCGCTGTGTTCTGCGCTTAGTGACGCACATATCCATAGCAAAGACCGAAGTGGGAAAATTTAGTAGGGGTTGGATTTCAATTAGGCACTAACTCAGTGTCATCTCATCTGGCATAGTAGTGTGCTTTGATACTTGGCTAGAAAATAGCCATAGCAATAGGATAGCATTGTTTGGTTTTAAAAACTCAAAAAAAAACAAAAAACACAAAAAAAAAAAAACACAAAAAAAAACAAAAAAAAGTAAAAAAAAAAATAAAGTTATAACTCTCATTTTAAAAATGTTTAACCCGAGGGCTAGGGGTAGAGGACGAGGGCGGGGACGTGGGCGTCCAACTACTGCAGGGGTCAGAGGCCGTGGTCCTGGGCGGGGTGAGACACCACCTGCTGATGAGGGAGCAGGGGAACGCCGCAGAGCTACACTCCCTAGGTTCATGTCTGAAGTTACTGGGACTCGTGGTAGAGCACTGTTGAGGCCAGAACAGTGCGAACAGGTGATGTCGTGGATTGCTGACAATGCTTCGAGCAATTTGTCCACCACCAGTCAGTCTTCCACGCAGTCCACCCATGTCACCGAAATCGCCACTCCTCCAGCTCCTGCACCTCAGCCTCCTCCCCCCCAGTCTGCCCCCTCCCAGGAAAATTTGGCATTTGAACCGGCATACTCTGAGGAACTGTTTTCTGGACCCTTCCCACAGTCACAAACCACTTGTCCGGTTGCTGCTGAGCAATTTTCCGATGCCCAGGTTTTCCAACAGTCACGGTCTGTGGGTGATGATGACCTTCTTGACGTAGTGGAAGTGTGTAAAGAGGTGTCCGACGATGAGGAGACACGGTTGTCAGACAGTGGGGAAGTTGTTGTCAGGGCAGGAAGTCCGAGGGGGGAGCAGACTGAGGGATCGGAGGATGATGAGGTGACAGACCCAAGCTGGGTTGAGAGGCCGGGTGAACACAGTGCTTCTGAGACGGAGGAGAGTCCTCGACCAGAACAGGTTGGAAGAGGCAGTGGTGGGGCCAGACGGAGAGGCAGGGCCAGAGCTGGTGCATCAGCGCCAAATGTGTCAACTAGTGAAGCTCCCGTGGCGAGGGCTCCTGCGGCGAGGGCTAGATCTTCAGAAGTCTGGAGGTTCTTTAAGGAAACACCGGATGACCGACGGACTGTGGTGTGCAACATTTGCCAAACCAGGCTCAGCAGGGGTTCCACCACTACTAGCTTAACTACCACCAGTATGCGCATATGAATGCTAAACACCCCACTCAGTGGCAACAAGCCCGTTCACCTCCGGCCGTGCACACCACTGCTCCTTCCCCTGTGTCAGCTGCTAGTCAGCCCCCTGCCCAGGACCCTGCCACAAAAACCCCATCGTCGCCTCCACGATCCTCCACAGCATCCACCAGCGTTCAGCTCTCCATACCCCAGACGCTGGAGCGGAAACGCAAATATAGTGCAACCCACCCGCACGCCCAAGCCCTTAATGTGCACATCTCCAGATTGCTTAGCCTGGAGATGCTGCCCTATAGGCTAGTAGAGACCGAGGCCTTTCGCAACCTCATGGCGGCGGCCGCCCCTCGGTATTCGGTCCCCAGCCGCCACTACTTTTCCCGATGTGCCGTCCCAGCCCTGCACCAGCACGTGTCAGACAACATCATCCGTGCCCTGACCAACGCCGTTTCTGACAAGGTCCACCTGACCACGGACACGTGGACGAGTGCTGCCGGGCAGGGCCACTATATATCGCTGACGGCACATTGGGTTAACTTGGTGGAGGCTGGGACCGAGTGTGACCCTGCGGCTGGTCATATACTGCCGACGCCGAGGATTGCGGGGCCTACCTCGGTCCAGGTGTTTCAGGCCTACTATGCCTCCTCCTCCTCCCACCCCTCCTCCACCTCCTCCTCCGAACTACCATCCGTGGGCACGGCGCCATCAGTCGGTAGCTCTAGGCACAGCAGCAGTGCCGTCGCTAAGCGACAGCAGGCGGTGCTCAAACTGCTGAGCCTAGGCGACAAAAGGCACACCGCCCAAGAGCTATTACAGGGCATCACGGCGCAGACTGATCTGTGGCTGGCACCGCTGAACCTCAAGCCGGGAATGGTTGTGTGTGACAACGGCCGTAACCTGGTGGCGGCTCTGCAACTCGGCAGACTGACACATGTGCCATGCCTGGCCCATGTGTTAAATCTGATAGTTCAGCGTTTCCTCAAGACATACCCCAATCTGTCTGATTTGCTCACGAAGGTGCGCCGCATCTGTGCGCATTTCAGGAAGTCCAGCCCAGATGCTGCCACTCTCAGGGCAGCGCAGCGCCGCCTCCAACTGCCCGCTCACCGACTGTTGTGCGACGTGCCCACGAGGTGGAATTCAACACTGACCATGTTATCCAGAGTTTACCAGCAGCGCAGAGCGATTGTAGACTGCCAGATGTCAACTTCCACCAGAACTGGTAGTCAGGTCAGTCAGCTTCCTCAAGTCTACAATGAGGAGTGGACGTGGATGTCTGATATCTGTCAGGTGCTGAGTAACTTTGAGGAGTCAACACAGATGGTCAGTGGCGATGCCGCCATCATCAGCCTCACCATCCCGCTGCTTGGCCTGTTGAAAAACTCTCTGGTCAGCATGAAGTCGGAAGCTTTGCGCTCGTCACAAGAGACAGGGGAAGAATATTCCCTTGTTGATAGCCAAAGCACCCTCAGGTCTGTTTCTCAGCGCATATCGGAGGAGGTGGAGGTGGAGGAGGATGAGGAGGAAGAGGAGGAGAATGTTGGTGAGACACAAGAGGGGACCATTGTTGAGTCCTTTACTGTTCAGCGTGTATGGGCAGAAGAAGAGGAGTTGGAGGAGTTGGAGGAGGAGGAAATGGACAGTCAGGCCAGTGAGGGGAGTGAATTCTTACGCGTTGGTACTCTGGCGCATATGGCAGATTTCATGCTAGGCTGCCTATCCCGTGACCCTCGCGTTCAAAGAATTTATTCCAGCACCGATTACTGGGTGTTCACTCTCCTGGACCCACGGTACAAGCAAAATCTTTCCACTCTCATCCCTGCAGAGGAAAGGAGTGTGAGAATGCATGAATACCAGCAGGCCCTGGTGCACAAGCTGAAACAGTATTTCCCTTCTGACAGCGCTAGCGGCAGAGTGCGTAGTTCTGCGGGACAAGTAGCGAGGGAGAGTAGGCGAGCAGGCAGCTTGTCCAGCACTGGCAAGGGTACGCTTTACAAGGCTTTTGCCAGCTTTATGTCACCCCAGCAAGACACTGTCACCTGTCCCCAGTCTCGGCAGAGTAGGGCTGATCTTTACAGAAAGATGGTGAGGGAGTACGTAGCTGACCATACCATCGTCCTAAATGATCACACAGCTCCCTACAACTACTGGGTTTCAAAGCTGGACATGTGGCACGAACTGGCGCTGTACGCCTTGGAGGTTCTTGCCTGCCCTGACAGGCTGACGCTTATTAAAATGAATAAAGGCTGGATTTCTCAGAATTTCCAATCTCCACCAGGTGAAGGAAGCTCAACCTGAATAATTGATCCACTCCTCCTCCTCCTCATTTTCCTCCTTCTCCTCCTCTTTGTACAGTAAAGCAGAGGAAAATGGCTATTTTTTGACAGGGCCCACTGGCTCTTGCTATAGTACTTCATGCATTTAATTTTTCTGGAGGGCCACCTACCCGGTCCTCTGTTTGAAACAATTTTTGTGAGTGCCACATACAGGCACTCAATCTATTCCATTTTACTGCAGGGCCACCTACCTGCTCCTCTGGTTTGAAACATTTTTGGGACTGCCACATACAGGCACTCAATCTATTCCATTTTACTGGAGGGCCACCTACCTGCTCCTCTGGTTTGAAAAATTTTTGGGACTGCCACATACAGGCACTCAATCTATTCCATTTTACTGCAGGGCCACCTACCTGCTCCTCTGGTTTGAAACATTTTTGGGACTGCCACATACAGGCACTCAATCTATTCCATTTTACTGGAGGGCCACCTACCTGCTCCTCTGGTTTGAAAAATTTTTGGGACTGCCACATACAGGCACTCAATCTATTCCATTTTACTGCAGGGCCACCTACCTGCTCCTCTGGTTTGAAACATTTTTGGGACTGCCACATACAGGCACTCAATCTATTCCATTTTACTGGAGGGCCACCTACCTGCTCCTCTGGTTTGAAAAATGTTTGGGACTGCCACATACAGGCACTATCCAAATTAAATTGTCTCCATAGCAGCCTCCACACGTTGTCTCCATTGCTACCTCCAAAAGTCGTCCATATAGCTGCCTCCATACATCGTCCCTTTATCAAACGAGGTGTGTCAGGCAGAAATTTGGGTTGTTTTCATGGATTCCACATCAAAGTTGTTAACTTTGTCGCCACCCTGCTGTGTTATCCACAAAATATACTGGCAAACTTTTACCATTTAGGGATATTATTTCAGCGCTTCTTGCGCATCTGTTTACATTCCCCTCACCCGGCATATCCTAAACTTATAAGAACGCTACTACACTTGATCTTATACAAAAGGTTCTTAGAAGTGCTGTTTGGGGAGTAGCCTAGAGACAGGGGCTTGAATTGGCGAAAGCTCGCCTGGCAGCGGAGCGCCAGCTCCATGCGCATCATGCGCTTCTTGCGCATCTGTTTACATTCCCCTCACCCGGCATATCCTAAACTTATAAGAACGCTACTACACTTGATCTTATACAAAAGGTTCTTAGAAGTGCTGTTTGGGGAGTAGCCTAGAGACAGGGGCTTGAATTGGCGAAAGCTCGCCTGGCAGCGGAGCGCCAGCTCCATGCGCATCATGCGCTTCTTGCGCATCTGTTTACATTCCCCTCACCCGGCATATCCTAAACTTATAAGAACGCTACTACACTTGATCTTATACAAAAGGTTCTTAGAAGTGCTGTTTGGGGAGTAGCCTAGAGACAGGGGCTTGAATTGGCGAAAGCTCGCCTGGCAGCGGAGCGCCAGCTCCATGCGCATCATGCGCTTCTTGCGCATCTGTTTACATTCCCCTCACCCGCCATATCCCAAACTTATAAGAACGCTACTACACTTAACTTGGTGCAGGCTGGGACCGAGTCTGACCCTGGGGCTGGTCATATACTGCCGACGCAGAGAATTGCGGGGCCTACCTCGGTCCAGGTCTCAAAGGCCTACTATACCTCCTCCCACCCCTCCTCCACCTCCTCCTCCTCCGAATTACCATCCGTGGGCATGGCGCCATCAGTCGGTAGCTCTAGGCACAGCAGCAGTGCCGTCGCTAAGCGACAGCAGGCGGTGCTGAAACTGCTGAGCCTAGGCGATAAAAGGCACACCGCCCAAGAGCTATTACAGGGCATTCCACATCAAAGTTGTTAACTTTGTCGCCACCCTGCTGTGTAATCCACAAAATATACTTGCAAACTTTTACCATTTAGGGATATTATTTCAGCGCTTCTTGCGCATCTGTTTACATTCCCCTCACCCGCCATATCCTAAACTTATAAGAACGCTACTACACTTGATCTTATACAAAAGGTTCTTAGAAGTGCTGTTTGGGGAGTAGCCTAGAGACAGGGGCTTGGATTGGCAAAAGCTCGCCTGGCTGCAGAGCGCCAGCTCCATCCCAAGATCCAACTAACATAGTTGCAGCACCTTTAATCCACTACTAGTTCACTGCCTCCATAATAATAATAATAATAATCTTTATTTATATAGCGTCATCATATTCTGTAGCGCTTTACAAATCATAGGAAACAAATACAAATGTAATGTAACAGAGCACAACATTTGTATGGAACAACAGGAGTGAGGTCCCTGCTCGCCAGAGCTTACGGTTTATGAAGATGATGGGGTAACACGAGGTAAAAGAATATTTAATGGTCAAGCCATTCTTCTTAGGGAATAGAAAAAAATATAATAAATGGAATTGCTGTCGCTTGAACCACTCAGCCGTCATCTTATATACCAGGTCCAGGGTGAATGGGACTGCAGAGAAGTCTGGTGCCTGTTGGTTGCTGGATAACAGATGGGAGGACGACACAGGACGGGTTAGTAGAAGAGTTAAAACTTCATGCAGTTAATGAGTGTTATAGGCTTGCCTAAAGAAATGGGTTTTAAGAGCACGTTTGAAACTTTGGAGGTTAGGTATTAGTCTGATAGTCCAGGGCAGAGCATTCCATAGAATTGGTGCAGCTCTAGAGAAGTCTTGGAGACGCGAGTGGGAGGTCCGCACTAGGGTAGAGGTTAATCTAAGATCACTGGCGGATCTAAGAGCACGGGTTGGGCGATAGACTGAGATAAGAGAGGAGAGGTAGGGGGGTGCAGCATTATACAGAGCTTTATGGATGAGGGTTATTATTATTTTAAACTGTATTCGAAAGGAGACTGGCAGCCAGTGCAGCGACTGGCATGAACTGTAAGCATACATGGTCCCCTTATCAAACGAGCTGTGTCAGGCAGAATTTTGGGTTGTTTTCATGGCTTCCATGTTAACTTTGTCGCCACCCTGCTGTGTAATCCACAAAATATACTGGCAAACTTTTATCATGTACCGATATTATTTGAGCGCTTCTTGCTCACCTCCTTTGGTTCCTCTCTGACACCCATTGGTTTGAAGCCTGAGTCCAATTAGGGTATGTCGCCATGCCACTCTCTAGCCTGCTGCCGCTGCCTCTGCCTCTGCATGCCGTCCCCTATAGTGTCAGGGTCAATTATTGGATGTTTTACATGCTATCTAGCTTCATTCTGTCACTCTGTCATGGCCATGCTGTTGCCCATAATTTCGGCATAATGGTGCGATTAAGCAGCCTCAGAGGCATCCATGCATGCTGCCCCTGCTGTTTCCTGTCCATTTCCGTGGTGTTTCCATCCTTTTCTGAGGTTCCCAGGTGTTTGGCCAAGCTTCCCTGTGCAGAGCCTTGGTCCCCTTGAAAAATGCTCGAGTCTCCCATTGACTTCAATGGGGTTCGTTATTCGAGACGAGCACTCGAGCATCGGGAAAAGTTCGTCTCGAATAACGAGTACCCGAGCATTTTAGTGTTCGCTCATCTCTAATTGTTAGGCTTTCTAGTGTAGTTTATACCCTCAATTTGTTTTTAGTTTTGTGCAACAAATTGGCCTCCATGCAACAAAAACATGTGCACTTAATCTGCACCACTCTTGTGTGCAACAGTGTAGCTCTTTGTTTTATAGAAGTGCCCAAGTCAGACAACACCCATATAATATTCATTGTGTATATACTAGAAGGTTTGAAAAACTCATAGCAAATTTCAAAAATGGTCCACATCATCCAGTTATGTTGGTGGAAAAAGACTGTTTATTGTGTTTCAAAGAGTTCATTTCCATCATGTATGGACATCTTTAGGTACCGTAGTAAATAATCCTATTAGTGAGATTACTGTATACTGAACTCAATTGCTAAACTTTTATAATTTAAAGGAAATATACCATTTGTTTTTATGCATTGTGAACCAAACATACCTTAAGAATGCTGTAGCTATACTGATGAAGAAACATATCTTGTTTAATCCCTGATCCTATTAGTTGCTCAAAAAATAGTTATAAAATTTAGAACCTTGGGAAATAAACACAGAGCTTCCTGAACTGTTCAGACACTACTAATCAACCTGAGCTGGATAACTCATACACAGCAGCTGGCGATTGTACAGTGATCGATTGCTTCTGCCTGTCAGGATCATAAACGTCATTACATCATTCTCTGAAGCAGTGCATAATTAGGGTAAGAGGAGAAGCACTGAGCAGCCACAGGAGCAACAAAGCCTCATTATCATAATTTTATCATTCTTTTTTCAGCAAAACCACTCAGCTCAGTGATTAAACAAGATATGTGTCTGTATCAGTGTAACTACTGCATTCTCGAGGTCTGTTTGTTTTAAGATGCATAAAAACAAATGATAGATTTTATTTAAGATAGGATACTGTACTATACATTTCTAATGTGGTGTCATATTCAACAGCTTACTTTTCATCCTTATGAAACCAACTAATGGCATACACTGTGAGCCAGGTTTTCAGTCTGCCATATGCATCATTCTCCTTCTACTGCTGAGAATGGGCAACAATGATGATGCTAATGATGAGAAATGAATGATATATAATGATAAGGATACTGCTCACACACTTCACCAATACAACACATATGTTCATTGACTTTCTAACACAAATGCAGAGGCTCGTAAACAAGCATATGCTACTATAATTATTGCACCCACTTGTGCTTTAAACATGTGGAATATTACCCATGTGCATTATTAATGTAAGCTGCACCTGTTGATGTGATAAACAGATGACTCTAACATATTCAAGTGGATGCAATAGACAGTCTGTTTAGTGACCTCAAATGGCTCTCGCAGCAAGAGATCATTCTGATGCTTCAACTGATTACTTTGTTTTCATGTTATAATAACTAAAAAGATAAATGAGGAAAAACACAGATAAAAGACTCTCAGCTCCTTGGAGCTGGGCTTATGATTTACAGTGGTTACGGAAAGTATTCAGACCCCTTCACATTTTTCACTATTTGTTTTTTTGCTGCCAATTGGTAAGATCAGAATGTTCTGTTTTTCCTCATTAATGTACCCTCTGCACCCCATATTGACAGAAAAAAAACAGAAATGTAGATATTCCAGAATAGCTGAAATATCACACAGCCATAAGTATTCAGACCCTTTGCTGTATTTAACTCACATGCTGTACATTTCCTTTTGAAGCTGGTTCTAATCTTTCACTGGAGTATAGCTGTGTTTAATTAAACTGATTGGACTTTATTATGAAAGGCACATACCTGTCTACATAAGACCTCACACCTCACAATGTATGAGAATCATAATGCCTAAGGAACTGCCCAAGAAATGCAGAGACAGAAATGTAGCACGGCACAGATCAGGCCAAGGTTACAAAAGAATTTCTGCAACACTCAAGGTTCCTAAGAGCACAGTGGCCTCCGTAATCCTTAAATGGAAGAAGTTTGGGACAACCACAACTCTTCCTTGACCTGGCTCTCCAGCCAAACTATACAACCATTGGAGAACAGCCTTGGTGAGAGAGATAAAGAAGAATCCTGAGATCACTGTGGCTGAGCTTCAGAGATGCAGTAAGGATATGGGAAAAGTTCCACGAAGTAAATGTACCTGTACCAGTCATGGCTTTAAGGCAGTGTGTGCTGATGGAAGCCTTTCCTCAGTGCAAGACATATGCAAAAAACACATATAGGACTTCCAGACTATGAGAAATAAGATTCTTTGGTCTGAAGAGACGAAGATTTTACCTTTTAGTGGTAATTCTAAGCAGTGTATGAAGAAAACCAGACACTGCTCATCACCTGCCAAATACAATCAGTGAAATGTGGTGGTGTAAGCATCATGCTAAACCTGTATTTTTCAGCTGCAGGGACAGGATTACTGGCTGCAATTGAATGAAAGATGAATGCGGCCAAGTACAGAGATATCCTTGATGAAAACCTCTTCCAGAGTGCTCTGGACCTAAGGCAGGGCTGAAGGTTCACCTTTAAAGAAGACAATTACCCTAAGCACACAGATAAAATAACAAAACAGTGGCTTCAAGACAACTCTGTGACCATTCTTTACTATCATAGCTGGAGCCCTGACCTTAACTCAATTGGATATAGATGATCCAAGGGGAAGAAGATTGGGATTCCACTTTCTCCAGACCGTTGGATGTAGAAAAAAACGGACTTTCTTCTGGCGCAACCCAATTTAGGTTTAAAGCATCCGTGATGCCGTTTATTATACAAAAGGTCGATGTTTAAAACATTAGAATAAAAGGGGATAAAAGACAACGCGTTTCGCGTCTTCACTGGACGCTTCTTCAGGTCTAAATGATGTTGTAAGGGTTATGAGTTCTTATAAGTATGTCTAAGAGGAAGTGATGTCATAGGACTAAATGACATAACCAATCAATTGATGCGTCTCTCAACAGTAAACCATGTCAATAAATGCATATTTAAAAACAATAATTCATCATATAATACAAGTAAATAAACAAATAACACATTGCATGCATACAACCACACGGAACAACTCGGTTCCAAACCCATCAATAATAAAAAACACCTCCTCTCAGCCCTGGAAATCTGACAGAACTAGATCACCTATAAATATAAAAACAAAAGATGCACCAAAAGCTCAGAGAATACGTAGGACTTTTTCCAATACCATAGAGAAACGAGATAACATACGATCTAGACCCCAAAAAGATACACACACCACATCAGTATTGACACAAGAGCCTAAAGACAATATCGTACACCCGAACAGATATGCATTATTAGAACCCAATACCTCTGGAAATGTAACAAAGGGTCCAGTACCATCAGATAAGATACAGCCTTTAGATAAACCCAATACCCTACCAACAATTGACCCATCTCCACTAACCAGAAAGGAAAGAGATTTATTATTTACAGACACAGTACGCCAGTTAAAACTTGACATCAATAGTCTTTCAGACCCAAGATCCCCAAGTAATACTCCAAATAAGATCAGAGACAATCTTAACACCTTGGGGCGTCTAGTAAAAAATAAACCCCCCTTATACGACATCCAATCCACGACTTCACAAGAAGAAATTTTAGATTTAAATATTAGTGTTCATCCTTGCACATCAAGTCCACCATGTTCTAGTTACAACCCTATAGACACACAACGTGCAGAATCCAGTCCTGTCACGAATACACAAACCAACACAAGATCCACCTTGCCCGTAGCAATAAAAACAAAGAATATTGAGTCTTTTTTTCAAAGAAAAAGAAAAAAACCAAACGGGGGACACGAGGAGGACGAAAGAAATGTGGAAAGAAAGGACCAACAGTCCCCGAGAAAACTACAGTAAAAATCTTTAACCTAACAAATTATATACTTAATCCTGATGAGATATCTTTACTATCGAAAGGTTTATCTTTTTGTCCGAATCAAACGCCAAACGATTTTGAGTTATTTTTAGACATAAATGCCTTTATAAGAAAATTGACTATTAAGCGACACTTTGCGCTTACAGATAAACTATCTGATCGAAATCCTACCAACTCTGAGAGTTCGGACTTTGTAAATCAAGATCCCCCCGAGAAAAATAAACGTGAAGTTAAAGTTCAGAACAAATCTAAGTTTTACCCATTACACAACCAAGGGCACTACATAAGAATGTTCCATGATTTAATCCAGGAGGAGTGCCTATCTCTTATAAAAGATAATAGTAAAAAACAAAATACAAGGGGTACCTGCAGACCACGGGGAAATCTTACAATAAGAGAGACTCGGGCTCTCAAAAACCTTTCATCAAATAGGGACCTAGTATTCCGCCCTGCAGACAAAGGGGGCGGTCTGGTAATCCTCTCATATTCATATTATGAGGAAGAATCTCTTCATATCTTATCGGACCAGGACTATTATACAATAATGAGAGGCGATCCGATTCCCCCACTTAAGAAAAATATAAAAACGATATTAGATCAAGCCGAAAAATCCGGCATCATTTCTAAAAACGAAGCAAACTTTCTTTTTATACCATTTCCATCTATGTCTCATTTTTATTTTCTCCCCAAGATCCATAAAAATGAGAAAAAAACCACCCGGACGCCCAATTGTATCGGGGATTGGGTGCATCACCAGTAATATTTCCCATTTTGTCGACCTCTATCTCCAGCCGTATGTAACCCAACTCCCGAGCTTCCTTAAAGACTCCGATCAGCTCATTAATGAGATAAGCAAACTACATCTGCCAAATAGTTTTTCTTTTGTCACATTAGATGTGACTTCACTGTATTCCAATATACAACACGAGAAAGGGATTCATAGTGTAAAACATTTTTTAAATAACGATAAATCCCTTCCAGAGGATTTTAGAAATTTTCTTATCTTATTGCTATCATTAGTGCTAGAAAACAATTACTTTATGTATAACACCACCCTGTACCATCAGAAGTGCGGAACCGCAATGGGGACGAAACTAGCACCTGCATATGCCAATTTGTTTATGGGCAATTTTGAAACCCAATATCTTCTATCGGATCACCCCTTCAAACAGTATATTTACTATTACCGGCGTTACATTGACGATCTGTTTATAATTTGGACAGGTACTTCAGATGATGTAAAATCATTCACTGAATATCTTAATTCTAACAGTTGGGGAATATCTTTCTCCGCAGAACATCAAGAAACCTCGATTACCTTTTTGGACCTCACACTGCATAACAAGAATAATTCGATTTCCACCTCCACATTCTTTAAAAAGGTAGATACAAATAGCTATCTGAACTATGAAAGTGCCCACTATGAGAAGTGGAAAAATAATATTCCTTATAATCAGTATAAGAGAATCAGAAAAAATTGCACAGATCCTGATGTTTTCAGAGAGCAAGCCGCTATCTTGAAAAAAAGATTTATAGAGAAAGGCTACCCACTAAGAATTTTAAAACAAGCTTACCAGAGAACAAGTGGGCTAACCCAGCAAGAATGCTTATCAAAAAATCCATTAGCTGCGACAGTGCCTACCCCTAATGCCAAAAAGGACAGTAGGAAAAAGGAATACTCACTAAATTTCATAACCAGATACAATGACAATTTCAGAGAAATATCTAATATATTGAAGAAACATTGGCACATCCTACAAAAAGACCAGATTCTTAGAACCATTATTCCCACCCAGCCAATAATGACATACCGACGAGCCTCCACTCTAAAAAACATTTTGGCCCCCAGCCAGATCAAACAACACAAAAATAAAAAGTTAAAAAACACCGCAAGCACTGTGCCGGTGATAAGAAGATGCGGCCACAAACTATGTCTATGCTGCCCAAATATCAATCATGGTGCTACCTATTTTATATCCAATACCACCCAAGAGAGTTTTCAGGTTAAAACAGATATGACATGTCAAACAAGTTATGTAATCTATATGATTGAATGCCCTTGTGGTTTACAATATATAGGCAGGACAACACAAAAACTTCATGATCGTATAACTGGGCATCGAGGTAATATTAAAAAAGGTTTTCTTAAACATGGCCTATCAAAACATTTTTTATGTAAACATCAAAAAAATGAGAAATTAATGAAAATCAGTCCCATTGATTTTGTTCCAGACAATATTCATAATCGATATCAGACTCTCTGTAGAAGAGAAATTTACTGGATATACAAAATGCATACCTTAAGTCCAGATGGCCTCAATGAAATGAATGAGGCTGTTATATAAAAACAGCCTTCCCTTTAACATGATCGTCCTATAATTGAGGTCCCCCACTATCTACGTGACGTCCCATCTAAACAGAACCTTCCTATTCTATTACGGCCATCGAATCTCTCATGATTGAAGAACGCAAATCTTTTGATCGCTACCTTGCGTGTCACTGTGCTCATTTTATCCCGGTATTTTGCGTTGCACCCATCTTCTCCTTTCATGATCCGGCACTTCCGGGTCCACCTATATCTCTGTCTCCACTTGATACACTCGCAAATTCGATACATTTAAGATACATAATATTGTGGTTGTATGCATGCAATGTGTTATTTGTTTATTTACTTGTATTATATGATGAATTATTGTTTTTAAATATTGACATGGTTTACTGTTGAGAGACGCATCAATTGATTGGTTATGTCATTTAGTCCTATGACATCACTTCCTCTTAGACATACTTATAAGAACTCATAACCCTTACAACATCATTTAGACCTGAAGAAGCGTCCAGTGAGGACGCGAAACGCGTTGTCTTTTATTCCCTTTTATTCTAATGTTTTAAACATCGACCTTTTGTATAATAAACGGCATCACGGATGCTTTAAACCTAAATTGGGTTGCGCCAGAAGAAAGTCCGTTTTTTTCTACATCCAACGGTCTGGAGAAAGTGGAATCCCAATCTTCTTCCCCTTGGATCATCTATATCCTTCAAAGTACCGGAGACCCTTACTGCCGGTGAGGACTAGGCAGCACCCTTTATACTCTGACACAGCGTTGTGCCTGCAAGCACAACCCATCAAGGTGAGCACACTACTGTATTTAAAAGGAACATCTCCTTAAGTTTTACCTGCACCAGGAAGCGCCTGTTTTTTCTCTTCTTCTACAGCTTAACTCAATTGAGCATCTCTGGAGAGACTTGAAAATAGCTGTCCACCAACACTCACTATCCTACTTAAAGGAACTGGAGAGGATCTGCAAGGAAGAATGGCAGAGGATCCCCAAATCCAGGTGTGAAAAACTTAAAAGAAAACTTATGTCTATACAGGGCTGGCCCAGGATTTGGTAGGCCCCTGGGCAACAGAGCCTTAGCGGGCCCCTTTGCAGTGAATATACAGGTGATCCCCTACTTAAGGACACCTGACTTACAGACGACCTCTAGTTAAAGACGGACCCCTCTGCCCACTGTGACCTCTGGTGAAGCTCTCTGAATGCTTTACTATAGTCCCAGACTGCAATGATCAGCTGTGAGGTGTCTGTAATGAAGATTTATTGATAATCCTTGGTCCCATTACAGCAAAACATTTTGAAACTCTAATTGTCACTGGGACAAAAAAAAATTGCCTCGAACTACATTTATAAAATATACAGGAAGCTATGGGCCCCGGCACTTGCCCGGGTATGCCGGGTGCTGATGCTGGCCCTGTGTCTATACTATGGTGGCTTAGTAGTTAGCATTCCAGCCTTGCAGTGCTGGGGACCTGGGTTCATGTCCCAGAGTCAACATCTGCAAAGAGTTGGTATGTTCTCTCCTTGCTTGCATGGGTTTCCTCCCACACTCCAAAACATACTGGTAGGTTGATTAGATTGTGAGCCCCATGGGGACAGGGACTGAATTGGCAAGTTCTGTGCAGCGCTGTGTAATCTGTGTGCACTATATAAATAAAGGAATTATTATTATTATTATACTAGCTGAAAAGGTGCTTCTACTCAAAACTGAGCAAAGGGTCTGAATGACTATGTGATATGTATGTTTTTATTGTTAAGTAAATTAGCAAAAATATTTAGATTGTTGGATTTTTTCTGTCAATATTGGGTGCAGATTGTACATTGATGAGCTATTAAAACAACTTTTTGATCTTTTGATCTTACCTATTGGCTGCAATTAAACAAAGAGAGAAAAATTTCAAGAGGTCTGAATACTTTCCGTACCCCCTGTAAATTCAGGATGTAACAAAAAGGTCAGGATTTTGAATGGCATGAAGACTATAGGTGGGCGTCTTGTGATGTAACAGCTTTGTATTCATCTATCCCCCATGAGTTGGGCCTTCATTACTTTCGTAGACATCTTGATAGGTACAGCACTTTCAGTACTGCATTAAAAGAATACATAGGTCTGGGTACCATGTTCCTACTTCAGAACATTTTTTTCTTTTTTGATGGGAAGTACTATTTGCAAGTGGAGGGGGGCCCAATGGGGGCCAAAGTTCTCCCCTCCCTTGCAAATATATACATGTCCCAATGGGAAGAGTTTTTCATTTTTTCATCCTCCAACAAACACCGGGCATCTATAGTATGGTTTGGCCGTTACATAGACGACCTGGTGTGGAGGGATTCTGAGTCTTCTTTTTTTGATTTTGTTAATTATCTTAATGATAACCCCTTGAATTGAAAGTTCACTTCTTTGTTTGGGGGGGACTCGATTCCGTTTTCGGATGTTACATTGTTTGGGGATGGTAACAGGGTAAAGACTATGCCCTATAGAAAGGAGATGGCGAGAAATGCCACTTTGTTGGCATCTTCTTGCCATCCTCTCCATGTAATCAAAAACATACCATACAGTGAATTGGCGAGACTCAAAAGAAATTGTTCGGACAATGGCAATTATGAGAAAAGGTCAGTCTCAAAGATAGACTTTATCAGAGAGGATACGATAAATTCAATATAGAAAAAGCTGATGACAAGACCAAAAACATGAAACAACATGATTTGTTGCTAGATAAGAACCAGACAAAGTTGACAACTAGGAGCATGAGAAGAAAGAAAAATACTACAATACATGAGTCTAGAGCTCATACAGTCTTTTCTACAGCCTACAGCAGACAGTTTAAGGACATTACTAAAATAGTTCAAAAATATGCTCCAATCTTGTTACAGGACTCAACTCTTTGTAAAGTCATGGATGATGGCATTAGATGCATGGCTAGAAAAGCTCCTACTTTAGGTAGTGTCCTTTCACCGAGCCTCTTTAGCAGTCAAAGCCCCAATTACACTTGGCTTAATACCAAAGGCTGCTTTAAATGTGGTTTCACACAGTGTAGAGCATGTTCATTTTTAGAAGTTGAAACAAGTGTTGTCTCGTGTACTACCAATAAGAGTTATCCTATCAGATCTTATCTTGATTGTGATACCCATAATACAATTTATTTGATCAAGTGCAAAGAGTGCAACATACAATACATTGGACATACCACATGTTCTCTCAAAGTCAGAATCAGTCTTTATATGTCGGATATTACCAATGATGCAGTCTGTATATCGGCAGCCTCCAAACATTTTAGAGAAGTACACAAAAGATCAACCCGGCACTTTGTATGGACAGGTTTTGAAAAAGTTATACGTTCGATAAGGTGGTAATATTAAGAGAAAATTACTCAACAGAGAAGGTTTTTGGATTTTTGTTATGGAGAGCAGGACACCACAGGACATGAATAAAAGACAAGATGTTATACTCACATATTAACGTAGTTTTCTACATTGAACATCCTACTTAACCCCCCCCCCTTTTTGTGTCATAGTGCACATAGGTGACCAAGGAGATGGTTTTGGGATATATGTGGGTTATACAAGTGCATATATAACATATATAATTTTTTTGGTTGAACAATTGGAAGATATGTATGGGCTTGTAGAATATCATCTTTAACCCCTTCCCGACATTTGACGTAATAGTACTGCATCGCGGGAGGTGCGTTCCCGCAAAATGCAGTACTATTACGTCAAGCTTCTGGCCCCGGCTCCTGTTATAGCTGACACCCGCGATTGGAGATTTCTCCGATCGCGGGTGTTAACCCCTAACACGCCGCGGTCGCGCTCACCGTGGTGTGTTAGAGGCATTTAAAGTTATTTAAATGCGAATCGGACCCCCCCCGCGTCGCTTACCGGGGGGGTCCGCTGCTCCGATCGAACCCCCGGGACTGCCGGTGCCCGGGGCTGCGCGATCCTCCTCTCGGTGCCGGGTCCGTGCCGGGTCCGTGCCTGAGCAGCATGCTCAGTGTCTTACATTACACAGTGCAATACATCTGTATTGCACTGTGTAACCTGTAAAAAAGCTTGAACAAGTGATCAGAAGATCACGTGTTCAAGCTTAGATGTCATTAACTGTAAAAAAAGGAAAAATAAATAAAGGTTTTTTACAGTAAAAATAAATAATAAAAGAAAGTGAAAGTCCCCCCAAACACCACATTTCCCTTTACACAAGTAATAAAGTATAAAAAACACTAAATCACGAAAAAAAACCACTTATTTGGTATCGCCGCGTCCATAACAATCTGTACAATAAATCCTAATCATAATTGGACCCGCTCGGTGAAGGTGGTAAAAAAAAACCCCAAAAACTTGCCAAAAATTAAAACTTTTTATCAAATTGCTTTACAAAAAATGTTCTAAAAAGTGATCCGAAAAAGTTACAAGCACCAAAATGATACCGATAAAAAGAGCAACTTGTCACGCAAAAAATAAGCTTACAACCAGCTCCGTAAACCAAAAAATACTATAATTATGCCACTGTAAAAATGGCAATACTAAAACAAATGCAATTTTTTCTATTCTAGTTTTCCTTCAATAAAATTGGACAAATATAAATAAAACTATATAAATGAGCTGTCACCGTAATCGTAGTGATCCGTAGAATAAAGATAATATATTATTGTTATGCTACAGTGAACAACCCCCCAAAAAAATGCTAAAAATCCAAAACAAGAATTGATGATTTTATTTTCCTCCACACGTAAAAGTTAATAAAATTTCTTCAATAAGCTAAAAACCCACTAAAATTAAGGTTTTTTTTACAGTGCATCTCGTCTCGCAAAAAATAAGCCCTTATTTGTCTAAATTGCTTAAAAAATAAATAAAGATTGTATAGCCTATTCCCAACGAGCGTTGTTATAGAACGGTGCGGCGGGTAGTGACTTTCCAACACCGGTCAGGGTAAGACGGCGGCTGTTCACTGATCGGGGTAAGACGGCGGCTGTTCACTGATCGGGGTAAGACGGCGGCTGTTCCTGACAGCCATCCATCCTGCCCCATGGACCAGAAGGGTTACGTCCCCCCCACACACACCCAGTTTATTATCGCTGCTACTGGCTCATCAATTCAGACGAGCCGATAGCAGCGAATTTACTTATGACGTCAGTTTTGTTGCCCCCCTCTGTCCATGTTTGCCGCTATTTGCTGGTCGATATGGTCCAGTCAAAAGCAGCAATATTCGTCACAATGGGCATCGCTAGGGTGAATAAGAGCAACACTTGGCAATAATTTCCCTACGAAAAACCAAGATATGGTACAAAAGTGCTGGCAGTGTACATTGTACAGATTATGGTGTACAACTCTTACGAGCTGTTCCAATGTGCAGGTCCTGCCGTATCATTTCTCCGTTTTTAAGAGGAAGATATTAGGAAACTAATATTGGGACAAGAAGGACGGGGCCCCAGTACCTCTGGTTTAGATGTTCCTGTGTTTTGCAAGGACAGCATTTTCCCGGTGAATTCTGCTGCTTCTAATGGTAGGACTCAATAAAGAGTCTGTTCCAAAAGAGAAGTTAGGATGGACACTACATACTACTAAGAGACCTGCGACAACTCCAGAGTGACAAAAGTTTAGTTGGTCCCCTGGTATATTCTACCTCCTTATACACTAGACATTCACAATTCACGCCCAACCTATTGTGAATTAATTTCGGTAAAATGAATAATTATAACAACTGTTATGTCCCGTTGCTCCCTATACCCCTCCATTATTTCATAAGGGGCGCCACATAACGGGCACTGAACTTTCCAGAAATAATTGAAATTTCCATCTTGGACTCCATTGCACATCATATTTGGAAACCACCTATATGTTCAAAATGCTCATTTCACCACGTGTATTACACTACACCACATATTACACCTTGCTATATTCCCCAAGGGGTGTACATTCAACATAGGGTCACATAGGGTCACATAGGGTGTACATAGGGTCACTTTTTGGGTTTTCCTCTGTTTTGGTACCACTACGTCTCTCCAAATGTATCCTGACACATGTGAAGGATTTCTTGCAAATTTGGCCTCTAAAAGACAAACATTCCTCTTTTCCTCTACTGTGCGCCCATAATGCATTTTATATGCACATGTGGGGTACTTCTACACTCGGGAGAAATAGTTTTACACCTTTTTTGGGGTTATTTAATATATTATCCCTTGTGGCTTACATAAATTAGGGGTAAAGTGACATTTATAGGAAAATTTTCACCTTTTTAATGATTCGGGCCTAATTGGATCATTCACCTGTAGGGGCAAATACATATATTACACATTGCAAAATTCTCTAAGGGGTGCGCATTCAAAGATTAGGGTCACTTTTCGGATTCTTATCTGTTTTATACCACTAGGGTTCTCCAAATGCATGTCAAACATTTCTGTCAAATTTGGCTTCTAAAAGGCAAACATTCCCCTTTCCTTTTACTGTGCGCCCATACAACATTTTATATACACATATGGGGTACTTCTACACTCGAGAGAAATAGGTTCACACATTTTGAGGGGTTATTACATTTTTTTTATCCCTTGTGGCTATATAAAATTAGGAGTAAAATGACCTTTATAAGAAAATGTTCACCTTTTATCTATTTAAGTCCTAATTAAATCAAACACCTTTATGGACAAATACACATATTACACCTTGCTAAATTCTCTAAGGGGTGTGCTTTCCAAAATGGTGATACTTGTTGGGGTTCCCCTCTGTTTTGGTACCACTACGGCTCTCTAAATGCATCCTGACATATGTAAAGGATGTCTGTCAAATTTGGCTTCTAAAAGGCCAACGCCCCTCTTTCCCTTCTGAGCTTCACTGCGTACCCATACAACATTTTATTTGCATGTGTGGGGCAATTTTATACTCGGGAGAAA
Source organism: Engystomops pustulosus (assembly GCF_040894005.1). Lineage (NCBI taxonomy): Eukaryota > Metazoa > Chordata > Amphibia > Anura > Leptodactylidae > Engystomops > Engystomops pustulosus. The sequence goes on along the minus strand of NC_092411.1, from coordinate 124,666,697 downwards.
TGCTAGTACACATTTTTTGGGGTTGTTTCATCTTTAATGCCTTATGGGATACAAAAATTAGCCGTAAAAGTGACTTTTTGGGGAAAATGTTCACCTTTTTCCTTTTAGGGACCTAATTGAAGCAAACACCTGTAGGGGTAAATACACATATTACACCTTTCTGAATTCTCCAAAGGGTGAACTTTCCAAAATGGTGACATTTGTTGGGGTTCCCCTCTGTTTTGGTACCACTAGGGCTCTCCAAATGCATCCTGACACATGTAAAGGATGATTGTCAAATTTGGCTTCTAAAAGGCCAAAGCCCCTCTTTCCCTTCTGAGCCCTACTTTGCACCCATACAACACTTTATATGCAAAAGTGGTGCAGTTCTGTGCTTAGGAGAAATAGTTTTACACATTTATGGGGTTGTTTCATCTTTTATCCCTTGTGGCTTACAAAAATTTGGGGTAAGAGTGACTTTTTTGAGAAAATTTTCACCTTTTTTCCCTTTTGGGGCCTAATTGAATCAAACACCTGTTGGGGAAAATACACAAATTACACGTTGCTAAACTCTCCAAGGGGTGTACTTTCCAAAATGGTGTCTCATGTTGGGGCTTTCCTCTGTTTTGGTACCACTATGGCTCTCCAAATGCATCCTGACACATGTAAACTTTTTCAGCCATATTTACCCTGCAAAAACGAAACAACGATCTTTCCATTCCAAGTGCCCCCCTGTGCCCGTACAGCAGGGTACAGTGACAAAATGGGTATTGGCATACTCAAGAGGAATTGCCCTCAACATTGTAAAATGCATTTTCCTTTTTAACCCATTGTGAAGGTGCAAATTTTAGTGTTCAATGAATCTATAGTAAGATAAAATTACATTTCTCTAATTTCACTTTCATTTATCTTTCACGCTCATGAAACGCTCAAAGGGTTAACAAAATTCCCAAAGGTTGTTTTGAATATTTTGAGGGGTGTAGTTTCTAAAATGGTGTCATTTGTGGGGGTTTCCTGTCATGTGGGCCTTATAAAGTCACTTCTAACTAAATTGACCCTCCAAAAGTAGGTTTTGATGATTTTCGTGAAAATCTGAAAAATTGCACCTAAAGTTATAAGCCTCCTAACATCCAAAATAAAGGAAAAGATGTTTGAAAAATGATGCCAAGTTAAAGCAGACATATGGAAAATGTTAGTTATCAAGTTATTTTAGTGATATGACCAACTTTCCAAAAAGTAGAAAATTTTGAATTTGGAAAACATTGTTTTTTTCAAAATTTTTGCCAAATTTCCATTTATTTCATAAATAAATACTAAATATATTTATTAAATTTCTCAACCAGCATGAAGTACAATGTGTCACGAAAAAACAATCTCAAAATCAACTGGATATGTTAAAGCGTTCCAAAGTTATAACCATTTAAATAGACACATGTCAGATTTTAAAAAATGGTCCGTGTCAGGAAGGTGAAAAGTGGCTTCAGCGTTAAGGGGTTAACCACATGTGAGGTTATTTTCATGCAAACACACATATTCCACCATGTGCTCCAAGTAGATTTTAGCCCGTTTTTTTCGGGGTTTATTCATTGGGCATTTTTTCATGTTGTATCATGTCTCTTCATCATGTCCCCATCTTCTTCTTTTCCTTCCCTCTTTCCTTCTCTCATCTAAATATGCATTTCTCTTATTGAGACTTCAATTATAGGCATTTTAAGATATAAAACAATGTATACATATTGGAATTACATGAAATCTGTTGTTTTCATATACTGTCCTGTTTTGATTATGCATATATATTTGTTTTTCAATATGATCCCTCTATGCACTTTTAATGACCAATGCAATTGCTGTGAAACGTTCTTAGTAACAGTAATGTAATTTTACATATGTTGTGTATTTTAATTATCGTCTGTAACAGATCTCGGTTTACCATATATATGATGCTCCGGATCGCATTCCTGGTTACGTGATATCAGGGGAGTGTTCCCGGTCATGTGATGCTTGGGTGTGTGTTCCCGATCATGTGATGTGGGTGTGAGGGAGCAAAATTCCTCCCCCGTCACACACAGCTGTAGCTCTTATAAGGCGAGTGCATTGCAAGGTCAGGTATGTGATGATGAAGACGGCTATTGTCGAAATGCGTTAACCAGCCCTGTCCTTGTGTTTGTTGCAGTTTTTGGCACAAGCACTTTTGTGACGTTCTTTGTGTTGTGCTGGTCCAATTTTTGTTTCTATATGTACCAGACAGCTATGGATGGAGTCTTTTGTCTACTTGGTAGAAGAAGTGCTATTGTTTTGTTTGTGCAAAAGGTCAGGACGTTGCAATCTTGCAAAATATCACATAAGAAAATATCAGAAATTATATGTGTAAAAGTTTTTTAAAAAGTCTATCCACTTCGACCCCCTGGGGGTAGAAAAGGGAATAATTTTAAAATGTTAGATTCGGATTCTCCAGGAAAAATTACATTTATTCAATCTATAATTCAAGTAATTTTTATCGACAGATGGCTCTGTAATCACCAAAAATAAAAATGGGTAAAAAAATTTAAAAATCTCAAAAAATACACATCAAATCAAAAAACTAAAAAAGTGACTGTCACGGGTGGTCCCGCGACCCATATCGCGGGTCGCAGGCTCACCCGTGCTGCCCAGCCTCCGCCAGCGCGCCGCCAGCGCGTCTCACCTGGCCCGGCTCGCTTCCCTCCGCGGTCCACGTGCGTCTTCGACTGCTAGGGCGCGCGCGCGGCTCCTTCTCAAGATTTAAAGGGCCAGCGCGCCATTAATTGGCGCTGGCCATATTGCAAATCTATGTAAGCCTGCCTCTTCCTGCAAGCCCTGCCGGATCTTTGTGCCTCACAGCCTGAGAGAAAGCTTTACTGCGATTAGCCTGCGTTCCTGAGTCTCCTGCGTTCCTGTGTCTCCTGCGTTCCTGTGTCCCTCCGTGTTCCTGTGTTACCTGAGCTCCTCTGTGTTTCCGTATACCTGTGTTCCTCCGTGCTGCTGTTCTGTGTTCCCGTACCCCCTGCTTGGACCTCCTGTTGCTGACCTCGGATTGAACCCTGACGTTGCATCTCTGCCGCCTGCCTTGACCCTGAGCCTGGACTTTGACCACGAGATTGATTGCCGTTCTTGTACCTCAACCTTGGCCGTCACTGCAGACAAGTCACGCCTGAGGAACGACCTGGTGGTACCACGCCGCAGCTTGTCTAACCCGCTTTGCGGCGGGCTCTGGTGAAAACCGGGTACCACTTAGACTCCGGTCCCAGGTAGTGGCTTGAGTCATCGTCTGCAGTGGTCCAGTGGATCCACAACCCGCAAGCCTGACAGTAAGATCCGGCCCGGGATCCCGCTGAGGTTCCGTCTCCCAGTCGGCCCGATCTTGCTACGATTGTGGTGCATCAATCTCGGCAGATTGCCGCACAGCGTGAGCAGCTGGAGCAAGTCACCGCCAAAGCGTTCCAAAGTTATAACCACTTAAATAGACACATGTCAGATTTTAAAAAATGGTCCGTGTCAGGAAGGTGAAAAGTGGCTTCAGCGTTAAGGGGTTAACCACATGTGAGGTTATTTTCATGCAAACACACATATTCCACCATGTGCTCCAAGTAGATTTTAGCCCGTTTTTTTCGGGGTTTATTCATTGGGCATTTTTTCATGTTGTATCATGTCTCTTCATCATGTCCCCATCTTCTTCTTTTCCTTCCCTCTTTCCTTCTCTCATCTAAATATGCATTTCTCTTATTGAGACTTCAATTATAGGCATTTTAAGATATAAAACAATGTATACATATTGGAATTACATGAAATCTGTTGTTTTCATATACTGTCCTGTTTTGATTATGCATATATATTTGTTTTTCAATATGATCCCTCTATGCACTTTTAATGACCAATGCAATTGCTGTGAAACGTTCTTAGTAACAGTAATGTAATTTTACATATGTTGTGTATTTTAATTATCGTCTGTAACAGATCTCGGTTTACCATATATATGATGCTCCGGATCGCATTCCTGGTTACGTGATATCAGGGGAGTGTTCCCGGTCATGTGATGCTTGGGTGTGTGTTCCCGATCATGTGATGTGGGTGTGAGGGAGCAAAATTCCTCCCCCGTCACACACAGCTGTAGCTCTTATAAGGCGAGTGCATTGCAAGGTCAGGTATGTGATGATGAAGACGGCTATTGTCGAAATGCGTTAACCAGCCCTGTCCTTATGTTTGTTGCAGTTTTTGGCACAAGCACTTTTGTGACGTTCTTTGTGTTGTGCTGGTCCAATTTTTGTTTCTATATGTACCAGACAGCTATGGATGGAGTCTTTTGTCTACTTGGTAGAAGAAGTGCTATTGTTTTGTTTGTGCAAAAGGTCAGGACGTTGCAATCTTGCAAAATATCACATAAGAAAATATCAGAAATTATATGTGTAAAAGTTTTTTAAAAAGTTTATCCACTTCGACCCCCTGGGGGTAGAAAAGGGAATAATTTTAAAATGTTAGATTCGGATTCTCCAGGAAAAATTACATTTATTCAATCTATAATTCAAGTAATTTTTATCGACAGATGGCTCTGTAATCACCAAAAATAAAAATGGGTAAAAAAATTTAAAAATCTCAAAAAATACACATCAAATCAAAAAACTAAAAAAGTGACTGTCACGGGTGGTCCCGCGACCCATATCGCGGGTCGCAGGCTCACCCGTGCTGCCCAGCCTCCGCCAGCGCGCCGCCAGCGCGTCTCACCTGGCCCGGCTCCCGGCTCGCTTCCCTCCGCGGTCTGCGTGCGTCCCCGACTGCTAGGGCGCGCGCGCGGCTCCTTCTCAAGATTTAAAGGGCCAGCGCGCCATTAATTGGCGCTGGCCATATTGCAAATCTATGTAAGCCTGCCTCTTCCTGCAAGCCCTGTCGGATCTTTGTGCCTCACAGCCTGAGAGAAAGCTTTACTGCGATTAGCCTGCGTTCCTGAGTCTCCTGCGTTCCTGTGTCTCCTGCGTTCCTGTGTCCCTCCGTGTTCCTGTGTTACCTGAGCTCCTCTGTGTTTCCGTATACCTGTGTTCCTCCGTGCTGCTGTTCTGTGTTCCCGTACCCCCTGCTTGGACCTCCTGTTGCTGACCTCGGATTGAACCCTGACGTTGCATCTCTGCCGCCTGCCTTGACCCTGAGCCTGGACTTTGACCACGAGATTGATTGCCGTTCTTGTACCTCAACCTTGGCCGCCACTGCAGACAAGTCACGCCTGAGGAACGACCTGGTGGTACCACGCCGCAGCTTGTCTAACCCGCTTTGCGGCGGGCTCTGGTGAAAACCGGGTACCACTCAGACTCCGGTCCCAGGTAGTGGCTTGAGTCATCGTCTGCAGTGGTCCAGTGGATCCACAACCCGCAAGCCTGACAGTAAGATCCGGCCCGGGATCCCGCTGAGGTTCCGTCTCCCAGTCGGCCCGATCTTGCTACGATTGTGATGCATCAATCTCGGCAGATTGCCGCACAGCGTGAGCAGCTGGAGCAAGTCACCGCCATGCTGCAACAGTTGCTAACTACTCAGCATCAGCAACAGGTCCCTGAAGCTGTTCCTGCAACCCATGCTACTCCAGCCGTCCTTCCCGCTACCGAACCCAGGTTACGCCTTTCTATGCCTGACAAGTATGACGGGGATCCCAAGTTATGCAGGGGCTTCATCACCCAGTGTTCTCTACACATAGAGCTCATGCCGTCCCAATTCGTCACGGAGCGTTCCAAGGTGGCATTTATCCTCAGCCTCCTCTCTGGGAAAGCCCTGGCCTGGGCTACTCCGCTTTGGGACAGAGACAACCCAGTCACTGCTACACTTTCGGCATTTCTGGCAGAATTCCGGTCTGTTTTTGAAGAACCAGCACGGGCCTCCTCTGCTGAGACTGCATTGTTGAATCTGCATCAGGGCAATTCATCTGTTGGAGAGTACGCTGTGCAGTTCCGTACCCTGGCCTCAGAGCTCTCTTGGAACGACGCGGCCCTGTCCGCAGCTTTCAAAAAGGGGCTCTCCTCCCATGTTAAAGACGCTCTTGCCGCTCATGATCTGCCGTCCACTCTGAGTGGTCTAATCTCTCTGGCCACCCGGATAGACGTGCGATTTAGAGAGCGTGGCGAAGAGTCTCTCCACGAGCAGCCTCAAGCTCGTCCAAGACGTCTTCCTCGCCTGGCTCCGGTTTTCCAGAGGCCGCTCCAGTCACCGGTTGTACCGTCTGTTGAAGAGCCTATGGAGGTGGATAGAGCCAGGCTCTCTTCCCAGGAGCGCAACAGAAGACGACAGGGAGATCTCTGCCTCTATTGTGCGAGTCCTGAGCATTTCATCAGGATGTGTCCTGTCCGTCCCCAACGTTTGGGAAATGCCACCACCTAGGCTTCTTGGGAGAAGCGTCCCTAGGTGTGTGCGAAGCTTCTCCACGTTTGACCATTCCTGTGTTCCTCAGCGTTGGTACGAGCAGCCAGTTCCAAGTGTCTGCCTTCTTGGACTCTGGGTCCGCAGGAAATTTTGTGGATGCTGCACTGGTCTCGCAGCATCACATTCCAGTGATCCGCCTCGACAAGCCTCTGGTCATCTCTTCGGTCAGTGGTCAGATCCTCTCTGATCCAGTCCGGTACCGCACGGAACCCCTGTGTCTGCAAGTTGGTGCCCTGCATATGGAGAGACTGTCTTTCCACGTACTACCCCGCTCCACTTCCTCCGTCCTATTGGGACTTCCGTGGCTGCAGAGACATGCACCTGTTCTTAACTGGCAGACTGGGGAAGTTCTTCGCTGGGGTGCTGGATGCCAGTCCCGTTGTCTCAGGGCTCTTCGTCCAGTTGCTACTATACCTTCCTCCTTGTCTCTCAAGTCTCTGAAGGGTCTTCCCGCTGCTTACCTGGACTATGCTGATGTCTTTTCTGAAAAGCAAGCGGAGACCTTGCCACCGCATCGTCCATACGATTGCCCTATTGAACTACTGCCAGGAACTTCTCCGCCACGAGGTCGAGTTTACCCGCTGTCCGTGCCTGAAACTGCGGCCATGTCGGCCTACATCAAGGAGAATCTACAGAAGGGGTTCATCCGCAAGTCCTCTTCTCCTGCCGGTGCCGGCTTCTTCTTTGTGGCCAAGAAAGATGGTTCTCTTCGTCCCTGCATCGACTATCGGGGTCTCAATAAGGTGACAATAAAGAACCGGTATCCCTTGCCGTTAATCACGGAACTCTTTGACCGCCTTCGTGGAGCTAAAATCTTCTCTAAATTGGACCTGAGAGGGGCCTATAATCTTATCCGCATCCGGGAGGGCGATGAATGGAAGACCGCCTTTAACACCCGAGACGGGCACTTTGAGTACCTGGTCATGCCCTTTGGACTGTGTAATGCGCCTGCAGTCTTTCAGGAATTCGTGAACGACATTTTCAGAGACCTGCTATACACCTGTGTCGTTGTTTACTTAGATGACATCTTGGTCTTCTCTCCTGATCTGGAGTCTCATCAAATGCATGTACGGCAAGTTCTTAGGCGCCTAAGAGCCAATCGCCTCTATGCTAAACTGGAGAAGTGCCAATTCCATCAGAAGAGCCTTCCATTTCTAGGATACATAATCTCCGATAAAGGCCTACAGATGGATCCAACCAAGTTGTCTGCGGTACTTCAGTGGCCTCGCCCAGTGGGACTTCGTGCCATACAGAGATTCCTTGGTTTTGCTAATTATTACCGGCAATTCATTCCTCACTTCTCTTCCCTCGTATCTCCCATTGTGGCTCTAACTAAAAAAGGTGCTGATCCCAGACACTGGTCTCCAGTTGCGGAGGAAGCATTCTCTAGACTGAAGTCTGCCTTCGCCTCTGCTCCTGTTCTGACGCGACCAGATTTAGAGAAACCCTTTCAACTTGAGGTTGACGCCTCCTCCGTGGGTGCTGGAGCTGTGCTCACTCAGAAAGGGCCCAAAGGCCGAACACTTACCTGTGGCTTCTTTTCCAGAACCTTCTCTGCGGCTGAGAGGAACTACTCCATAGGAGATCGGGAACTCCTGGCTATTAAACTCGCCTTGGAAGAGTGGCGCTATCTTCTGGAAGGAGCTCGTCACCCGGTCAGTGTATATTCTGACCACAAGAACCTCCTGTACCTCCAGAATGCTCAACGTCTCAATCCAAGACAAGCCCGCTGGTCCCTTTTCTTTTCACGTTTTAATTTTTTGATCCATTTTCGTCCAGCTGAGAAGAACATCAAGGCAGATGCCCTCTCACGTGCCTCTGATGTTATTGGGGAAGAGCAGGCTCCTCGGCATATCATCCCTCCGGAACGGCTGGTTGTGGCTGCTCCAGTAGACCTTCGGCAGCTCCCTCCTGGCAAGACGTATGTCCGACCTGCTCTTCGGAAGAAGATCTTGACCTGGGGACATTGTTCTCGTGTGGCCGGGCATCCTGGGGTGCAGCGCTCCTTAGCCCTCATTTCTCGTTATTATTGGTGGCCGAGTCTGGTCCAAGACGTACGGGATTTTGTGGCTTCCTGCATCTCTTGTGCTCGTAATAAACCATCACGCCTCAAACCTGCCGGTCTCCTGATGCCGTTGCCGATACCCAGTTGCCCATGGTCTCACGTGGCCATGGACTTTGTCACGGACCTTCCCTGTTCCTCTGGGAATACTGTAATCTGGGTGGTAACTGATCGGTTCTCCAAAATGTCTCATTTTGTTCCGCTGCCAGGTCTACCGTCTGCTCCTCGCCTTGCTAGTCTGTTCTTCACTCACATCTTCCGGCTTCATGGTCTTCCCCGGCACATAGTATCTGACCGTGGAGTTCAGTTTGTTTCCCGGTTCTGGCGTTCTCTGTGCAGTCAACTCCAGGTGAAATTGGACTTTTCCTCAGCGTATCACCCTCAGTCGAATGGACAAGTCGAGAGGGTTAATCAGACCTTAGGTTGTTATCTCCGTCATTTTGTCTCCGCCAGACAGGATGACTGGTCCACTCTGCTCCCATGGGCTGAGTTCTCCTTCAACTCCCTGAACTCTGAGTCTGCCGGTGCCACTCCTTTCTTCATTGTCTATGGGAGACATCCACGACCACCTCTTCCTCTCTCCATGTCTGCTGACGTTCCTGCTGTGGAAGAGTTGGTAGAAGACCTCAAAACTATCTGGGAACAGACTCGTCAGTCTTTACTTCTGGCATCCGCCCGTTCAAAAACTCAAGCGGACAAGAAACGCAGGTCTCCTCCCATATTCTCTCCAGGTGACAAAGTGTGGCTGTCATCCAAGTATGTCCGTTTGAAGATTCCCAGTTACAAGCTGGGTCCACGTTTTTTGGGACCGTTCGAGGTGTTACAGCGCATTAATCCAGTGGCGTATAAACTCCGCCTTCCTCCTACTATGCGCATCCCAAATTCTTTCCACGTATCTCTGCTGAAACCTGTCATTCTGAATCGCTTCTCCCGACACGTTCCTCCCCCCACTCCAGTGGCGGACTCCACCAACACCTATGAGGTAAAGGAGATCCTGGACATGAAGATGGTAAGGGGGAAGCGGTTCTTCTTGGTTGACTGCAAGGGATTTGGGCCAGAAGAGAGGTCGTGGGAGCCTGAGGACAATATTTTGGATCGTGATCTCCTGCAGAAATTTCTCCAGCCCAGAAGGAGGGGGAGGCCGAAGGGGGGGGGGGTACTGTCACGGGTGGTCCCGCGACCCATATCGCGGGTCGCGGGCTCACCCGTGCTGCCCAGCCTCCGCCAGCGCGCCGCCAGCGCGTCTCACCTGGCCCGGCTCCCGGCTCGCTTCCCTCCGTGGTCCGCGCTCGTCCCCAACTGCTAGGGCGCGCGCGCGGCTCCTTCTCAAGATTTAAAGGGCCAGCGCGCCATTAATTGGCGCTGGCCATATTGCAAATCTATGTAAGCCTGCCTCTTCCTGCAAGCCCTGCCGGATCTTTGTGCCTCACAGCCTGAGAGAAAGCTTTACTGCGATTAGCCTGCGTTCCTGAGTCTCCTGCGTTCCTGTGTCTCCTGCGTTCCTGTGTCCCTCCGTGTTCCTGTGTTACCTGAGCTCCTCTGTGTTTCCGTATACCTGTGTTCCTCCGTGCTGCTGTTCTGTGTTCCCGTACCCCCTGCTTGGACCTCCTGTTGCTGACCTCGGATTGAACCCTGACGTTGCATCTCTGCCGCCTGCCTTGACCCTGAGCCTGGACTTTGACCACGAGATTGATTGCCGTTCTTGTACCTCAACCTTGGCCGCCACTGCAGACAAGTCACGCCTGAGGAACGACCTGGTGGTACCACGCCGCAGCTTGTCTAACCCGCTTTGCGGCGGGCTCTGGTGAAAACCGGGTACCACTTAGACTCCGGTCCCAGGTAGTGGCTTGAGTCATCGTCTGCAGTGGTCCAGTGGATCCACAACCCGCAAGCCTGACAGTGACTAATGTTTCTTAAAAGTGTATCCAATGATACTAAAGTTGACCCTGTATTTTCAGCCCCATTGCCACTCACTCATCTTAGAGCTTAATTAACTCAAATCTCCTCTACTCTGAAATTGTGGATTTTTCTCATTGACAACAAAGTTGGTTGGCAATGACGTAGACTGCAAGGGTAACAGTCAAAGTGTACAGTTTTATTTACTCCAAACACAAATATGAATATGCAGCATCCAAACAAAACATAAAAAAAATCTGCTTGTCTGGGCTCTAACTACACAGAAATCGGTGTACCTGTGTACCTTAAGACAATCTCTTAAGACATTAAAACAATCTCATGCAGTAGCAAACACCTTTGTGGCTGTCCAGCCAATTTCTGCCACTGTCTGTTCTGCCATCAGATTTCTTATTCCTTGCTAAAAATGACAAGGTGTGGACTGGAGGAGATGGGAGTGGCAATTACCCCCAAACAGGCTAAATGCCATTCCCTAAAAAATCAAACCCAGTTCTCAGCACTTAACTAATGCCCAGCAAACATAGTTGTTTCCTAAGAAAAAAGCATTCTGTATTTTTTTTTATCTTTACCCATTTTAGCAATCTGGGTGAGATGTACATTCCTTCCAGTATTTTACCAGCCAACAGCTTTCAATAAATATATATGTGGTATTATTTAATAAATTATTTAAATATTTATGTGGTATTTCCATTATAAATAGAATCCACACATTAAAGGGGCAATTAAGCAATCTAATTAAAATAATTTACTAGGAATAGGTCAAATTACTAAAAGATATAACATTTATCATTTATGCATTGGTACAGTTGCAAAAATTCTTTGTCGCTGACAGGTCCCTTTGTACCGGTCTAATGACATGTTAGCAGTGAAATGTTACCAATACATTGTGGTAATTAGCTACAGTGGCCATAGGTCCATGTTGGATGCCATTACTGGGGCCAGTAAATGAACATCAAAAGGGCACCCTAAAAACTTGAGTTTTGAGTGTTGTTAACAAAATATAAATGGCAGCATCCTAGTAGGTTGGAGAATATTTACAAATAGCTTTATTCCTCAAACTAACAGAGCAACAACATTATGATTTCCAAGAAACTTTGTCAGGAATGGGAACAGAGGTGGATCCAGGGCCGCATCTGCCATGAGGCGAGATGAAAATATCACCTCGGATGGCAGAATGCGGAGCCCTTTAAGAGTAGCATTTTGGCGCTCAAATATGGACGATTGTGTATGTTTATATTGGGGCCACATTATTCTTATACTGGGAGAGGCTGTGTATATTTATATGAGGACAGATTCTTCTTATACTGGGGGAGGGCTGTATATGGGATACAGTATATTACTAAGCTGGGGGGCTGTATATGGGATACAGTATATTACTAAGCTGGGGGGCTGTATATGGGATACAGAATATTACTAAGCTGGGAAGCTGTATATGGGATACAGTATATTACTAAGCTGAGAGGCTGTATACAGGAGGGGGTTGTATATGGGATATAGTATATTATTAAGCTGAGAGGCTGTATACAGGATACCGTATATTACTAAGCTGGGGGCTGTATATGGGATACAGGATATTACTAAGCTGGGGGGCTATATATGGGATACAGTATATTACTAAGCTGGGGAGCTGTATATGGGATACAGTATATTACTAAGCTAGGGGATGTATATGGGATACAGTATATTACTAAGCTGTTAGGGCTGTAAATGGGATACAGTGTATTACTAAGATGGGGGGCTATATATAAGATACAGTGTATTACTAAGCTGGAGGGGATCTGTATATGGGAGCTGCATATAATTTAATTGGGGGGTCAATAATGAGGCCTTTAATATATATATTAGAGCAGGGCTTTATAAAAAAAAAAAAAAAAAATAGTATATATATTGTTACATTCTCAGGGGAATAGTCAGTGGACTCGCTGGACCACCGCGGGGGATAACTACCTAAGCCGCAACCCGGGAGCAGAATCTACGTGAACTCCTGGTCTTCGCCAGCGCCCGCCGCAAAGCGGGATGGCCCTGCTGCGGCGGGAAGTCACCAGGTCGCTCCATGGGAGTGACTAGACCCGCGGTGGCAGCCAAGGTAGGGACACGGGGCAGGCAGGACCACGGGAAGGCAGGACCACGGGAAGACAGGACCACAGGAAGGCAGGACCTCGGGCAGGCAGGACCTCGGAAGGACGGCTGACAGGACCTCGGAAGGACGGCTGGCAGGACCTCGGAAGGACGGCTGGCAGGACCTCAGAAGACCACTAGGATACCGCCACAGGATAACTGGACTGCCACAGGATTACTGGACCGCCACAGGATTACAGGACCGCCACAGGAATACAGGACCGCCACAGGAATACAGGACCGCCACAGGATTGGAACACCACAGGAACACGGGAACACCACAGGAACACCACAGGAACATCACAGGAACACCACAGGAACACAGAGGCATATGGAAACGCTCAGGAATCACGGAGGTGTCTGGAAATGTTTAGGAAGACTTTCACTCCATTAGAATGACCTGAAGATCCGGCAGGGGATGCTGGGAGTCGCCAGGCTATATAGCCGAGCCGGGAATGCCAGAGCCAATAAGGAGGACGCTGGCCCTTTGAGGCTGGGAGAAGTTCGCGTCCGCCCCCCTAAGTGGCGGGAGCGCCTGACTGCAGGGAAGAAGCTTGCGGACTACACGCTGGGAGCCAGAGTGCAGGCTGGAGCCAGGAGAGGCAAGTGAGGGCGTGGGGAGCGGGGACCGCGGCAGCAGGCACGGGTGCACCCTCAATCCATACCAAGGATTGCGGGTGTAATTGTGACATATATACAGTAGATATTCATTAGGGGGTGCTATATATTTACATTGATCAGGGTAGCACTGTATATAAAATCATATGTTACATAATAACTGGATGGGATATCTTAGATGGGATACAATAGATTACTTTGCATCATGTAAACCAAATGTTGGGGAGTCTGTATTCATAAATTAGGGGTGTTGTATATTGATTGGTGTGCTGTACATGCTATAATTCCAGTAGAATATATATATATATAATGAAGGGTAGTTTTATATGTGGGGGAGAGTGCAGTCAGTTGTGTTGTGAGTGGTATATATAATTTAGGAGCACAGTGTTGTTATCCAGGAGACTTCATACTGTAAGTGACTGTGGTATTTTTAGGTACGCTGGGTGGAGATGTTCTGCACAGAGCTGAAATCATCTGCCCGTGAATTCAGTCATGATACGTCAGAGAACCTCATCCTCATCCTTAAGGTACTAGATGCCACTAATGACTCTCAGAACCTGTAGTCAGTCACACAGTGTCAGTGAGCCTGCCTGTGGGGATGTTAATTGTTAATACATTTTTCAGCATTTACTTAACAAGGAACGGGCAATGGAACAGGAATGTGGGGGGGGGGGCAGCATTTTAATATTTGCAGATTTTAAAAAAAATCCTTTTAGTTTGTTTATGTTAAAATTTTATACAAAAAATCTCAGTCTCTGTGTGCTACCGTAATTGTGTCAGGCATCTATTTAATAATAAAAATACTTAAAACAGACAACTACCTGTTTAATAGGGAATTCAAAAAATTTCAAAATGTACCGTAGTTATTTGTCAAGCCTCCTGAAGCTCTGTCTGCATAATAGTAACTCTTTACAATGGAGCTTTTGTGAGCAGATGTTCACATGTAATGTAATTATTTGTGGATTGTTTTTTATTTGCACAAGTTTAGAACATTTCATGGGAGTAGGAGTTTTCAAAACCTTATTTTTCACTGTATAAAAATGAAAGTCTAATTAAACTTTTGAAGCAATGCATTTTTATTTCAGAAATGAATAGCACATAAAAGTAAAAGCTGCAATATACAGCTTCTCTTTGCCTTTCCTATACTCCTTTTTACCTGCATTGTGTACTGTTCCTAAAAGCCTTCCCCCCCCACTAAACTACAGACAGATATGGACAGGAGACTAAAGTTTAACTCTTTACATGTCTAAAGAACATTTCACTAGTAGAGTTGAGCGGACTTAGGCTACATTCCCATTGCAGCAATGCGGACGTATATATGGCCGACATATATATACGGCCAATATACGTCCCCCATAGACGGCAATGGCCGCACAGCGCCTTACGCTCCATACCTGGGAAAAAGATAGAACATGTCCTATCTTTCCCCGGATTACAGCGCTGTGCGCCATACATCCCTATGCAGAGGGGCGGGGGTGAGCAGCACTCACCTCCTCCTCCTCTCCCCGCGCTGCTCCCGTCTGCCCGCCATGCTACGGTACGGCGGGCAACGGCAGTGTGAATATAGCCTTAATCAGAATTTTGAATATGGTTTTGGCTCAACCTCTAAACCCCCACCACGTTAAATCTTTAAATGACTATGGCAATTCTTGACCATATGAGGTCATCAGGAGAAAAGACCCTCCCCAAAATGACCCCTGTAATTCTGTTCCGATCGTTGGTGTTACTGCTAGGGATTCTGGTCCAGGTTAGATACCAAGAATTATACAGGTTTTTTAAATTTATGTTCATCCAAACACAAATTTTAAAGGGTCCGGTCATCACTAACTACTAGATCATTCAGCTCTGAAAGGAGATCAGAGTCCCTGGACTGACTGTAATAAGTTATCAATAACTGTAATAGGTTATCAATTAGATAAGAAGTTTTCTTTAATAAAGTAAGTAAAGTTGACTTTGTATGCTGTATATATGGATTGACATTTGCACTGTTTTAACCCCTCCCCATCAATGCCCTTTTTTGCATTTCCATTTTTCACTCATCACATTAAAATATCCATAACTGTATTTTTTTAAAAGGCTTGTTTATTGCATAACAAATTATAGTGACTGTATTCAATATTACTTGCTGTCAGGATTCATGATGTTTTTGAAAGTTTTGAAGCATATATTATCTCTGAAAACCTTTTTTTAATCATTAAATGAGTGGATCAGGTAATAGTAGTACCCCCTTTATGTCATGCACAGAATTATGATCAAATGGTGCTAAGAAAAATTAGCAGGATGGTATTTTGTAGGTAAACATTTGTTATCCATTATACCACAAACTGTGGCTCTAAATTAGTATTTGCTTAAAAGAAACATGTATTAAAACTGATGTAGGAATTGCCAGTAGTAGACATAGTAGAATTCCATAATATATTTAATATATTAAATATGTACAACATTATTTTTGCCCTAAATATTTTATTGTGCTATGTGGGGACTTGGTGCTTAGATGTTTGTTAAAAAGGCCAATATATATATATATACTCGGGTATAAGCCGACCCAAGTATATGCTGAGGCCCCTAATTTTACCACAAAAACCTGGTAAAAGCTATATTTTTTTTACTCGAGTATAAGCCGAGTTTGGGGCTTCAGCACTTTTTTGTGCTGAAAAACTAGGCTTATACTCAAATATATATATATATATATATATATATATATATATATATATATATATATATATTTATACTTAAGTTGAGTTTGTATGTAAGTCGGAACCGTATAATTTATTATTGTAACCCCAGTCAAAATTTTTTTGGTCTCTTTGACAATTGGATTTTATAAATTTTGAATAGGCATAAGAACCAGAATTAACAATAAATCTTAATTACAGGCACCATTGATAGCTGTTTATTGTAGCCTAGGACTAAAGTACAGTAAATTACCAAAATCCAGAGGTCCGTTTGTAACTAGGGGTCGTATGTAAGTCAGGTGTTCTTAAGTAGGGGACCGCCTGTATATATAAAATGATAATATATATGAAAGAATGAAATGTTGTAATTTGTAGCCTCCACAGACTGCATATTTCACTGTCCTATATATTTGCAAACCTCTGAAAAGATAATATTCAAACATTATTACAGATACTTTATCCTAAGCAATAGACATGACTTACGTTATAGCACTGTTTGAAAGAAAAACTTTCAAGCTTCACTCTTTCTCAATGTATATTTACCCTCAAATGCTTAAAAGTTTAAAATGTACACCTGCCCAAATACTATATTTCAAATATGTAAGCTAAAGAGAGCACACAAATACAACAGTGACTACTACAATTCTAACAATACTGAAAAATAGCTTTATTTCAAACCCCTCAAGAACTATTCAAAGGATAAAAGTTCAGGGAAAGTTCTCTGAGCATAATTGATATTGTGGTTTGGAATATTACTCTCAAATACTTTGAGGAAATGTCCTTACAATGCAAACAAAAGCTATAAAGCCGTGCAATACAGCAAGTTTAGAATCCAGTGTATTGATTTGAGAGTCATTTATCTTGGCTACTTGAAGACATAAAGCTCATCCTCTACAGTCATCCTTGAAACTAATGGTACAATCTCTTGACAGCATTTTGATCAGTTAAACAGACTGATTTTCAACCACAAAGTAATTTACCCCTTCTTTTTCAATTTTGCAGAGTGTCTCTCGAAGCAATAAGTGACTCGCTAAACTTATGGTTTATGACGAACATGTTTATCTGAGGAAAGTTTCTCTTACTCTTTTTCCTCTTGTAATGCTGTAAGCCCCAAATATCTGCATGTTGTTTAACCCCTTAAAGACCAGACCCTTTTTTCATTTTTGTGTTTTCATTTTTCAATCCCCACTTTCAAAATTTTTTATTTTTCCATGCTTAACACATTTCCATTCATATTGACAGTATTTAATATTCCATGCCGTTTACTTGGAAGCGGGTTAAAAATTCTGAATGCAGTGAAAATGATGAAAAAACACATTTGTGCCATTTTCTTGTGGGCTTGGATTTTACGACTTTCACTGTACGCCCCAAATGACATGTGTACTTCATTTTTTGGGTGAGTGCGATCACGATAACAAATTTGTATAGGTTATAAATGTTTTTATACATGTACAAAAATTAAAACCTCCTGTACAAAAAAAATATCTTCATTTTGCCGTCTTCTGGCACTAATACCTTTTTCATACTTTGGTGTAGAGAGCTGTGGGAAGTGTCATTTTTTGCGACGTTTGACAACATTTTCAATTCTACCATTTTTAGGACTGTACGACCTTTTGATCACTGTTGTAGAATTCTTTTATATTTTTTAAAATGGCAAAAAAGTGCCATTTTTATTCAAAATAAATAGATGATTGCTATAGCATGTTCTTTAAAATAAGTCTGTCAGCGGGTTTAAGCATAGCAAACCATCACCAGTTACCTTATCTTGCCATGAGTTTCGGTATTTTGTTTAGTCATTTGACATAGTGGGGTAAACCTGAAAAAAGTTTCATTCTTTATGTAAAGTATTTTGTTCCATCTCTCCCTATTCACACAGTGGTCAGCTACGTTTTCCTCCTTTTTACTTACATGCACATTCCTGCAAGCAGCATTCATGCAATGGCCAAACTTAGGACATGGTAATCTAACTGGAAATGGGACTGGTTTGTGGTGCTTAAACCTCCTGACATATTTTTTTAATGAAAGTCACTTATTCTAAGAATAAACTATAAATAATCACTCATAGAAGCCAATATGCAAATAAGGTAGGTTACCTAAGCATGTTTGGATTGAACAGTTTCCTGTGTGGTCCATGGAAGGTTAGACTTGGTTTCTTGAACGTTCATATTATACAAATCATACACTGTTGGATTGGCCCACGGAATAAGATCATTTACTGGACATGGGCTTTAATCCAATAATGAATAGAACAATAGTAGACCCCCTAAGAAAACAAGCAATGATCCAGTTTGCTGCCTCAAACTTTGTTTTGTTTAACTTTGATTTGTTTTTTATTTTTTTGGTTAACTGTCCTAAATAGCCCTGTTATAGGTATATTTGCGGTCTCTATAAAAACAAATTATCTTACCTAAACATCTGAGTCTAATAAATCACAGGGCAACTGTGCAATGCATAATATATTAGTTTAATACCCTACAAATGTATTTAGACTTATAGGGGCACATTTACTTACCCGGTCTATTCGCGTTCCAGTGGCGGCTTCTCTGATGAGCGTTCGGGTCTTCCGGCGATTCATGAAGGTCCTGCGCCCGATGTCCACCAGGTGGTGCTACTGCGCCGAAGTCCGCCGAGGTGCCCCGGAGTTCATTGTCTTCATCGTGGTGCATGTGAGTATGGCCCTTTTTTATTTAAATGCATTGTTTTTTCCGAATCCGTTGGGTTACCGTTTGGCCACACCCCCCGATTTCCGTCACGTGCATGCTAGAGCCGATGCGCCACAAACCGATCCCGTGCGCCAAAATCCCGGGGCAATTCAGGGAAAATCGGCACAAATCGGAAATATTCGGGTAACACGTCGGGAAAACGTGAATCGGGCCCTTAGTAAATGACCCCCATTGTATGCACAGTCCATAGACAAGAGTAGCACTGTTTCTGAGAATGTAGACCTTTGTAATCTAATAAACCTAATAAATGTGCCATTTTGCTAAAATATTTAATTGCTTTTCATACATGTATATAATATCTTTCTAGGTGTCAAAGTGAAATTTTTCTACTAAAAAATTTCAAACATGTCAGCAGAAAAAATGCTATTTTATTGCAGATAGTTGCTGCACATGTATGCGAGTGTTTTACTTCGTCACCCATTGTGGAATTTGTTGGTGTGTTTGACTTCTGTATAAAGTAAGTCCTCATGGAGTCATCTCAGTGACCAGTCATCCCTGGGCAATACATCATTTACACCAGTTGAGACTTTACTTTAGTTTCAAGGTTACCTGAACGTATTCTCTTGCCTTTTTGTGTTTTATTGACTGTACTTGTTCCTGTGTCTCTGATATTCATTGTATGTCAGTCCCCTTCCATCTTTTCATGGATGTAGGTCATTGCCTTTAGGGTCGCCCACCCAGGAAACTCTTGCAGGAACAATGATACACACACATAGATGCAAACAATCCATGCTGCTTCTCTCAATATCACAAGATTCCTATTTTACTATCACACAGTAAAGGTTGGCATACAGTAAGTCTCACATTACATCTACACTATGGCTCAATTTTGGATGTCTTTGTCTAGCTTTTTATTTTGTCGCTGCTGATAACTCCAAACAGAGGGAATGTATTAACAGATCTTGTTCACTTAAGAAAAGGAATCAAGGACTAGCTGCCCTTGAGGTGCCTCTTTTTATTATTGAGAAGACTACACACTTGAAATTCATCAAAGTCCCTTACCTTTGTTAGATTAGTGCAATAGGGAATCCCTGTCATGATTTTCATTTAACCAGTTTTGTACCATAGAAGATGGAGACATAGTTTTTCCTCTAGCAATAGAAATAGTATTATTTAATAGCCATTAATCTATAATTTTTTGTTTTACTTTGAATCACATTCATGTATTATTGTATAAATGTTTGCAGAAAATTAGGATTTTATTTTTTCCTCTGTAGTGTAGCAATATAGAAAATTACATAATAATTTTGACTGTAACCATGTTTCATGCACACCAGTGATTACATGGTTATTATATTACATTCATATTACATATTCTTTAGATGATAAGAAAATAGTGTTAAAATGCCTCATAGCCATTGAGTAACTGTAAATCAAATGCAAAGTTAAACAGGTAAATTCTGTAGCCAGGGTGTGAGGAACATGTCCAGCAAACAGCCCAACCACAACCAGACTTGGCGCAAGCTGTCAGACTGAGTAAGAGGTGGTGAACTTACCCTGCAAACTGCAAACTGAGTATCAGGAACCTGCTAACAGACCCTAAGTGACCCTGCAAGTTGAAATGTTTGGCAGCTGCTGGATGGTGGAGAGGGCGGGTACTGTGAAGTCAGAGACAGACCAGTGTTCACACAAGAATACAGAAATGCATCAAGGGAATAACTGAATACAAGTCTGATTCAGGGAAAGCATGGTCGCACCGGGAGAGATGACAAGACACATAGGGACGAACAATAGATAATATTCACACAAACAAAGTCAGGCAGAACTGGGTCAAATTGAAGATAAAATAATAACAATATATGACAACATGTCAAAGGACTGCGATATCCAGCAAATAGCAATAAAACATGGGTAGATATATAATGAGTTTCTGGACACTACTCCAGCAGCTATATGGTTTAGCTGTCCATCACTCAAGTCACAGGTGCTACTAACACACAGGTTTAGATGACTCCACCGAGTATGACACACACTCAGCTCAGCCAAAGGAACTGACTCTGAAAGGCAGCTGTCAATTAACGCTCCCAGCCAAACAGCTCCCGTTGTGGCTGCAAGCACAGATACCTGAAACTGGATCCCTTTAAGAACATTGCAGGAGTAATTCAGCGAGTCCCGGTACTTGGTTTTGAAGAGGTTCATTCTCTTATGTATCTCTATTCTCATCTGGCTTTGCAAACCACCTTTTCAGACATAGAGTCTTAAAGACTAAGGAATATGCAAATATGTTTTCCAGTATGGGAAAAGGAAAATTTTCCCTTCAGTTCTATCCTAAACTAGGCAGCTCCCTGTACATCAATGTGTGATTTTCTAGAAGTTTTGTGACACAATGTTCAATAACAGCCAAACTAGCAAATCTCTTCCAAAAGGAATAGACCAAATTGAGACAGCACTATTTCAATGTCATTGCATCTCATCAAAACAGGATAGGGAATTGGTTCAGGTCTAGGCTAGACAGTCTTTAAATGCTCTTCATGTAGCACAGTGGCTGATGCTAGATGATAAAAAAAATCACATATGCACAATAGATGCCATTGAAGTATTTGGGGGTTGGATTCAGCAGTACTGAATTGCCCCTGCCTCCACTGAGTGTACGCACCAGATAAGGCAGCCAATGACCTGAAGTAAGTTGGAACCACAGACTCAAAGATAACCGTTAGTAACACACTATGCTGCCATACAGTAAAATCCTGCTGGTCCCCTGCTCATGCCAGGACATGTCAGTGCCTGTTTGAAGCTCCATAATGAACATCTGAATGATCCAGAAGAGGCATGGGAGAAAGTCATGTGGTCAGATAAAACCAAAAACTCTAAACCATATTTGGATGAAGAAAGACACTCCCAATTGTGAGGTATGAAGATGAAAACATCACACTTTTGGGTTGCTTTCTGCAGGAGAACCTCACCATATTGAAGGGAGGATGGATGTGGCCATGTAACACAAGATTATGGCCAATAACCTCACCTCCTGCAAGTAAGTGAAATGAAGATGGCTCGTTCTTCCAATTTGACAATGACCCAAATTACATAGCCAGGTCAACTAAGCAATTGTTCCTTATGAAGCATTTCGAGGTCCCAGAGTGGTCTAAACAGTCTCCAGACCTGAACCCAATTTAAAATCATTGGGGAAGCTGAAACTCAATGGTGCTTAAAACCTGACAGATCTGGAGAAGACCTGTATGAAGAAGTGGGACAAAATCCCTGCTGTAGTTTGTGTAAATTTGGTCAAGAACTATAGGATACGTCTGACCTCTGTAATTGCAAGCAAAGTTTTCTGTACCTAATATTTAGTTCTGCTAAGAACTATTACGTTTATTTTTTTTACATTCTTTCTCTGAAAGTTGAAAGTATAATACAAATTACTGACCATTACAAAACCTGCTAAATAGGCAGCGTATCATATCCTTATTTTTCCCACTGTATGTAACAGAGAGAATACTTCTAATTGAGTTGCCTTCTACTTGGACCTACAAAAACAGAGAGACGCTTGGTGGGAATCTGAATTGCCACCTTGTATAGCTTAATCACAGTAACTGACAATATAACCTGATGGTTGGTATTTGGAAAGCTGTAGCTATAGATATTGAAGATATAGTAGTCTCATATATTTCTATGGTATATATTTGTAAATGTTCCGCAAGCTGCAGTAAGTACATAATAAGAAGGTACTCTATTCATTTAAGCACTAACCAATGTTACATCTTATTCAAATAAATTTAATGCATTTTAGTTTTCACATTTCTATTTCAATGATCTATGTATCATTTATTTGCTTTGGTAGACTGTCAGATTTTCCGCCTGCTTGATGAATCCTTCACAGAATTAATAACATTGACTTCCTCATAGAGACATATCATCAATAAACATATTTCATTCTACCCACACTTTAATATTGTGTTGGATAATCAATGTTGTTGAAGCTCCTGATATGTTTAACACACAGGAAGTACAGATAAATCCAACAAATCTCTTATAGGATTTTTTTTCTATAACCTTATGCAGTTTATATAATAAAAATGACTTGTGTTCATCATATATGATCTTTTGATCATTTGATTTTGCATATTTGAGATTCGACTTTGACCAGTCACCTGGTCACCAAGAAATTTGATTTGACACACAGACTCTCACTTAACATCTCATCTTTACATTATTGACAACATTTGCATGTTGCTCCCTTTACACAAATATAAGGAGTCAGGTCAGCAGATTCTTTTAAATTAACTACTTTGTACATATTTAAGACAATAACTTTCATTTATAATCTTCACCTATCTAATAATGGACTAACACTAATATTATGTGTTCAGTCTGAGATGCTATTTAACATAAAAGTAATTTATACAGGTTTTATTAGTTTTAATATGTTTTAGTATGTCACATGTCTGTTATAGGTGTATCGAGAGGCTGAGCCCTTTCAATATAAGCTGAGTGTTTGCTGCATATTGCAGCTAGCATTGATCGTGGGTGCCGGGCATTTTGTAATGAATTTTCATAAGTGCCTGTTTAACTGCTATAACTTTTTTTTTTTGTGTGCTACCTTAGAATTTTTTTGTGGTATTTTTTTTGTGACACATACAGCTAGTTAAAAAGGTAATACATTTTTTTTAGGGGGTTATTTATTACTAGGAAGACTGCTTGTGAAAGTTCTTTGACTTCCTTAGGTATTCCGCTGCCCATCAGATTTATTAAAGTAGCTTTGGCCCTTTAATAAATCAGCACTGTCTGCAACTCTTTAAAAGGAAATCTACCATCAAAATCAAGCATGATAAACCAGGGGCACTTACTCATAGATCCAGACACTGTGACGGTGGTAATCTTCTTATAATTTTTATCTATGGTTACATTCCTATAAAAAATATAAACTTTTATGGAAGGGCTTTGGGGGCCATTACCTATGCTCAATCAGTACTTTCCACACATTAGGAGGGGGGAAAGCATAATTTAAAAAATAGATTTTTAGAAGTAAGGAAGTCACGGAAAATAAATATAAGAAGATTACTAGTCATGTTACCTTCATATATAAATACATGTCCCTGCTTTATCAAGCTCAATTTTGTTGATAGATGGCAAAATAATCTCAAAATGATTAAAAATAGCGACACATATGCAATAAGGAAAATGTAGTTATTTTTATAAAAAATAAATACATCTGGCTTTTCATGGCGTTAGAATGTTTAAAGAATACCTACCACTACGGATATACCTATTAATGTAGATCTGGCGGTAGATGCATCTAACATTTGTAAGAATAGTCCATTTTAGGGCTAATCCTTTATTCCCCTCTATCTTTGCTAATCTTTAATCAGGGTAATATGCAAATTTTCTAAAGAAGCTACTGGGGCATGGAGTACCCGGAGCTGAGGCTACAAGGCGCAACTACTCCACGCCCCAGTAGCCTCTTTGATCCTCCCACGCAGACATCTTCAGCGCGTAGCTACAAGGAAGCCAACGAAGCCAGAGTTCTGCGCAAAACACATGCCAGAAGCTGCATGATCTCGGCTCCAAAGCTGGAGCTACTGCGCATGCACAGAACTCCAGCTTCAAGGACGAGTGCATGCAGCTCCTTGTAGCTCCGTGCTGAAGATGTCTGGGTAGGAGGATCAAAGAGGCTACTGGGACGTGGAGTAGCTGTGCCGTGTAGCCTCAGCTCCAGCTACTCCACACCCCAGTAACCTCTTTAGAAAATTTGCATATTACCCTGATTAAAGATTAGCAAAGATAGAGGGAAGTAAAGGATTAGCCCTGAAAGGGCTATCCTTAAATACGTTATATGCACCTATCACCGGATCTACCTTAATAGGTAGATCCGTAGTGGTAAGTTTCCATTAAAGAGGACCTGTCACCCCATTTACCTCAGGTACCGCTATCAAACACTGCGGCGGGGTATAGTGTCATCATCGGACAACTTGCAAAGCTGTCTGATGTATTCATGAGGGGGCGGTCCAAGACGCTGCCTCTACCCCGGACCGCCCCGCTTGCTCCATAGGCCGGCAATGACTACCGCCCCTAGTCACGCTCCAACCCCGCCCCCTCATGAAAAAGTCGGACGAGCTGTCCGACAGTTACACTATACCCTGCCGCAGTGTTAGATAGAGAGGTTTCCGGTAACGCTATCACTCTAACACTATGGCGTTTGTTCAAGCACTAAGAGCTGCTTACTTTAGTAAGCAGCTCCTAGTGCCGATAAAGGGGTGACAGGTCCTCTTTAAGCAACTATTTTTGAGAAGCATGAAATGTCCAGTGACAAAAATTGCAAAAAAACCCACAATGTTACTTTTTTGCAACTTTTTGATGCCAGAAAAATCAAAAATGGATCACTTGTGGCCAGATTATGCCAAGAATGATAACTGGATAAAAGGGAATGTATGGTTGAGTATATTGTGTGCCAAAACTAATGGCTATGATTCCTCATAAAGAGTGGGCTAGTGTAAAAAATGTAATTATGCTGTAATCAGTGGAGCAACATCTATTAATGATATAAATAGTTGAAGTCAGTGAAGGTGGTGAAAGGTCCTCATGAAAAAAAAATAAGTTTACAGGCGGTCCCCTACTTAAGAACACTCGACTTACATACGACCCCTAGTTACAAACGGACCTCTGGATATTGGTAATTTATTGTACTTTAGTCCTAGGCCACAATAAAAAGTTATCAAATGTGTCTGTAATGAAGCTATAGTGTTAATATTGATTCTTATGACAACCCAACATTTTTAAAATCCAATTGTCAAAGAGACCAAAAAAGTTCTGTCTGGGATTACAATGATAAAATATACAGTTCCAACTTACATACAAATTCAACTTAAGAACAAACCTACAGACCCTATTTTGTATGTAACCCAGGGACTGCCTGTATTTGAATTCTAACTTTTTTATCCAACATTGTTACCAAAATGCACAGTATTAATAATTTAGGTGTATGTTCTCTGAAACATGCTGCAGTAGTGGATAAACTGTATTGTAACAGTTCTAAGTAGCCTTTAGAAATAGCATTAAATGGTAAGACATTGTATATGCCTTATGCGGAGATTAATGAGCTATATAATTAAGCATACTTATGTAATCATATACTTACTCGGAAATGCTTGTCTTATTGAACACACTGAAATCTATTCTATTATGTATTTTGCTTGTTCCTTTTTGTTTCTAATTAAAGAACACTATTGATTATTGCAATAATTGCTTGTAATCTAACGCATGGAATATATGTTCAAATGACCTTGTCGTGTAGCTCATTATATGGAATGTGATATTGCACCAGTATGGAAAATAATGATAACATCTACTGAACAAAGAGTATTTAGCAAAAATAAAAAAACACACACTTTTGTCTAACTTGCATTTACAAAATAAATCAAGGACAATTTTGAAGGAAACCTGCTAGCCTTTTATGCCCCTCTTTCATTTTTTGCAGTCTTTCACATGAGTGAATATGTTATAGTTTTGGAGAACTTAAAGTATATTTATTGTATTGTGATCCTATTGTTGTTAGGCAGGAGTCCAATTTATTTATAAGATGCAAGTTCCTCCACCACAACAGTTTTTTTCCCAATTAACCTGAATAGGGGTTGACAGTTTGCTGTTAATAAATCAAGCTGCTCTTCCTTTGAACATATCATATAACATGCCACAAATGATGTCTCAGAAATACAAATATTATTTATCCCAGAAAGCCACTTCCCAATGGGTGCAATGACTGTCTTGATAAATGAGTTGCAGTTTTTGGGAAGCAGGCCCACCTGTTCATTTTCATGTAAAATAGAGAAGCATGCTTCCCCTGTTCCACACACTTTGTTATTTATTAATCTTATAGACATATCACTATCGTTATACTGTGTATGACACTGCTATATCAATCATAGAAGCATTACCTGTCAAATTACTTATAGCACTATCATGTATAATAGATTTTAGGGTGACATTGACATCACTGAATAATTCTGTAGTTTCAGATAAAAATGGCACATATCTATTACATATAGCCTTATTACAACAGCTGATTCTCTTATTTGGCTAATATATTGTATGAGAATGACCTTTCCCATACTGGGAAAATTCATTCAACAACGATAAAGCAGCAATCACAAAATAACATATAATGAAACCCTCAACACATTATACAATTCATAGGTAGATATCTACATATAATAGATGGAGAGATCAATGTTGCAGGCCACATCCCCATTAAATTAATTTTGAGGGAGGAGCAGTTGTTCAAATAAACTTACATTAAAATGGACAGAGGACCTCAATACAGGCGGTCCCCTACTTAAGAACACTCGACTTACATACGACCCCTAGTTACAAACGGATGTCTGGATATTGTTAATTTATTGTGCTTCAGTCCTATGCTACAATGATCAGCTGTAACAGTTATCACAGGTGTCTGTAATGAAGCTTTATTGTTAATCCTGATTCTTATTACAACTCAACACTTTTAAAATCCAATTGTCACAGAGACCAAACATTTCTGGCTGGGATTACAATGATAAAATATACAGTTCCGACTTACATACAAATTCAACTTAAGAACAAACCTACAGACCCTATGTTGTATGTAACCCGGGGACTGCCTGTATAGCCTCAATATAGTCTACAGGGATCTACAAACCTTTTATTGGGGTCATTGGGGGTTTTATTGTTATAAAATATTTATTTATTTATTTTTGTTTTATCATTTTAGCTAATAAGAAAAAAATATATCTATAAATATCTATGTAACTGGGGTAGATTTATTAGCCCCACTTGTATAGAGAACATAACTTCTTTAGCTGCAGCTGCAGAAATGACCTGGCAGCGCAGTCTCCTAGGACCCAGCAGCAACTCGAACAACTACCCAACACTAGTGATGAGTATACCCGAATTTTAGTTTTGGGTTTGGTGCGGACACTAATCATGGGTGTCTTTACTGCAGCCATGCATGCCAGCACAAACATAGCCACTGAGACTTAAATGCCCCTGGCTACTTTCTGGCATTTAAAGAGAGGGGGAAGGTTGAGCAATATTCCATTCTAAATCTGATAATCCACACAATTATTGATTTGTAAAAATCTCACCACACTTCTTTTCCACTACTTGGAGCAATGGTAAATTAAAACATGGGCGGTTTCAACGCCATCTGATACACAAGGATAGTCCCTTGGCCAACCAAACCATCAACCAGCATTAATCATTTCCTGCATTTGGACATTCCTGAATATCCTGTTGCGGGAGGGGGAGTATGAAGAGGGCTCATGGGCTAAGCCCTCTTCATACTCACCGTGTGTGAGATGCATAATGCAGCAAACACCCATCGCTAACACCTGTGATTGGTTTTGGTGTCAATCATTTAAATGCCGCTTGCAGAGTTGGTGAAATCCGCATATACTGCAATACAGTTTAAGTACCCTAGGGCAGTGGTGGCTAACCTATGGCACTGGTGCCAGAGGTGGCACTCAGAGCCCTTTCTGTGGGCACTCTGGCCATCACCAGAGATGACTCCAGGTATCTTCCTGCAGTCCCAGACAGCCTAGGACAGATGTATTTTAAAGTGACAGCTCTACCAGGGACTATTTTCTGCTTTATTGATGTCCTCAGGTGCTAGTATCAATGAAAACTGACAGAGAAGAGAGTATAAATCACAAATTAAATTTCTGTGTTGGCACTTTGCGATAAATAAGCGGGTCTTTGTTGTAGTTTGGGCACCCGGCCTCTAAAAGGTTCGCCATCACTGCCCTAGGGGGTCTAAAAATAGAGTAAATACAAGTAGTTAAAAAAAGTTTAATAAAAAAATGGCAAAAAACTAAAAGTTCAAATCACCCCCTTTCCCTAGAACTAATGTAAATGTTAGGTATTGCAGTGTCCTGAAACGCCAGATCTATCAAAATATAAACCATTTCTAAAACAAAATCACTGAAGTAACTCATTCAGTTTCTTAAAGAACTGTTTCTATGATGTGTTTCAATCTACATATGAAAATGATGATCATCATCTTTGAGGTTAGTCAGCATAGACATGAAAACTTAGGGCTCTTTCACACTGGCTCTCAACTTCAGTTGAGCCTTCATTGCGTTTTGTCTCGTTGTGTCTCCAGATTTCTTCTGTTTTGTCTCAGTGAGGCATCTGTTTTGTCTCTGTGTCTGCAAAATAAAAAATACATGCAGGTTTCACATAGGGAAGCAAACAAAAATAGTATACAAGTGTTGCACTTTCTTAGTCTATGAGCTATAGATATGGTCCTGGATGGGTCCCACAGTCATCCAATATATAGTTTAAAGTTAGTTTAAGTTAGTTCAAAGATCCAAATGTAATATAACCGGAGCTCACAAATACAATTTTTTCTAGATTCCTTTTTTCTTCGGCATGC
Source organism: Engystomops pustulosus (assembly GCF_040894005.1). Classification (NCBI taxonomy): domain Eukaryota; kingdom Metazoa; phylum Chordata; class Amphibia; order Anura; family Leptodactylidae; genus Engystomops; species Engystomops pustulosus. The sequence continues at coordinate 124,637,852 of NC_092411.1, read as the reverse complement.
ATATGAAAATTTTCCTTGTAGCCAATAAAATGATGCAACCAAAAAACTTTAATGAGAATAAGATGCCATTCAGACATGAAATTCTGTGGTTCTTTCTCCTCAAATATCTTCCATAGCTTGATTTGCTTTATAGAAAAGATATGTACGGACATAACGTAGCCGGCCCCGGAAGAAGCTGTGAGGTGAAACCCTGGGTTGGGCGATGACTGGCGTCCTTGTGGATTTGTAAATATGCACATTTTTATCTTTTTATGTGAGTATATCGAATAATAAATTTTATGATTATTTGAAACCATCTACGATATGTCCTTACATATCTTTTCTATATAACAAATTAAGCTATGGATGATATTTTAGGAGAAAGAACCGCATCGGTTTCGTGTCTGAATGGCATCTTATTCTTATTGAAGTTTTTTGGTCGCATCTTTTTATTGGCTAAAAGGAAAAGTTTTATATGCATGCTGAAGGAAAAAGGAATTAGAAGAAAACTGTATTTGTCAGCTCCGGTCATATTACATTTGGAGGTTTAACATTGCTTTGAAAATGTCACACCTGGATTTTCAGCCTTATCAGTGAAAAGAAAATGTTTTTTCTTTTTTTAGTGGACCGATAGACTTCTATTGCCTTTTGTGATCTGCATCACTGAAAAAATAGGACATGTTTCAATTTTTTTCCCACGGACAACGGATCAGTGAAAATGCAAGTCAATGTGAAAACACCCATAGAAATGAATGGCTTTGCGTGGCATCCATGGATATCACTGAATCACGTACATGGAAAACAAAGCCACTGTGAAAGAGCCCTTACTCCAATTATGCAAAATCCCTGCTGTTTTACAAGACTACCTAGGAGACTTTATTCTGTCTTGAAAGCAAATAATCATGCCATATTTTCCTTTTTTTACCACATTCACCATGCATTTTGTTACTTGATAAAAATGACTTGTCACACTTTTATTTATGATAGCAATCTTACTATTTGGTAATTTCTCTATACCTGACTTAAAAGTTTGCACATTATACAGCTTATGTAAAATCTCAAAACAAAATGAAGGGAAACCAACAAGTTATTTGTTACCCAGATCAAAGTAGGGTTAGCCTTATTGATTCGGGTGCTGTCACTCGATAGCGTTTTTGATTCTGTTTTGTAACAGAAACAAAATGCACCGGGGAAGGCCATGGCGGATTGCATATGTGTTTGTATGGGTGCTGATTGCTGATAGCATGCAAGTGAATACAAATGTATATGTGATCAGCCATGGACCACTCCAGTGCGTTTTGATTCGGATACAAAATGGAATCAAAACACTATCGTGTGACAGAACCCTGAGGTATGTAAAGTTAAAATAAAAACTCCTGATGCATCATAAATAGTTAATATAGTACAAGCGAATGAAGCACATAGTTAACTGTGTGACTACAGTCTAGCCTTATTACATAATGAAACATGAGGACAAAACAAAACAATGCCTTGTTTAGTGCTAATGATAGCAAATTACTTTTTCCTCACCATGTCCCAGAAGTATTGATTATCCTCACAGACTTTATTAAAGTTAGACTAAGATAGCTAAGAACATTTTAGACTTTACACCGCACATAATATAAATAACTCTGGAGTAGATTGCACGGTACAGATGTTTTTGTTGCTAGCCTTTGAAATGTGTGTAGAGCTCAGCTTGCAAAATCAATTTTTGGAAGTAAAATTGTGTGAAATGGACCACTACTCAGAAACTACCATAAATGTCTCAGAATATCTCTGTGAGTGAATGATGACTATAGAATGCTAACATCAATTTGACACATTTGTTTATGGCCATTGAGTTTCTGGAAATGATTTTACACAGTGTCTCATTGTATCCAAACCCACATACAGAACATTCTTTTGTAACACTTTACAGCCATGTCTTATCAGAAAGCATGAAATATAGATTTATATATATTCCTAAAAATAACAAAAAGACCCTCCAGGGATTTGACTTAACATATATTGCAACAGAAACACAGAAAAACAAGGAACAAGCAACAAAAATAAAACAAAAATCAGGATACCAGATGCATAAAACTGAAGAGTTCCAGGGCAGGCAGGCAGGATGCTGGGTTCCAGGGCAGTCAGGATGCTGGGCTCCAGGGCAAGCAGACAGAATGCCGGGCACCAGGACAGGCAGACAGGAGGCTGGGTTCCAGGGCAAGCAGACAGGATGCCAGGCTCCAGGGCAAGCAGGCAGGATGCCGGTTTCCAGGGCAGGCAGGCAGGATGCCAGGTTCCACGGCAAGCAGGCAGGATGCAGGGTTCCAGGGTAAGCAGGCAGGATGCCGGGCTCCAGGGCAAGCAGATAGAATTGCGGGGCACTAGGGCAGGCAGGATGCCAGGTTCCAGGGCAGGCAGGATACTGGGCTCCAGGGCAGGTGAGCATCATGGAATTTTTCAGTAACTCTGGCAGGGTTCTGGGTTTCAGGGTTGGATGGGCAGGATAAGCAAGGTTCCAGCAAGCCCAGACAAAGTCACATCACAACAGTCTGATACAGTACAGGTGGGGAGGAAGGGGGTCTTATCCACAATTAATAGTTTCAACATTCAGAGTTCCTTAAAAGAAGGGAAAGAAAAGGCCTATTGCAGATTCTAAGGGTGCTGTCACACATTTGTGCTTTGACTCATATGTGTTTCTATACAAACGCATCTAATCGGCAACCAGCATTGTCTAAATGCAAGAGACCGGGTGCTGATTACCGATCACATGTGTTTGCAATCGGCTGTGGCACACCCCCATGTTCTTTGACACCATTTCTAAACTGAATCAAAGCACTAATGTGTGGCAGCGCCGTAACAATACTTCAGATAAGAAGATGAAAATTGATACTCTTAGCAACATGCTAAGAATGCATCACATTGTTTATAAGCTGATTCAAGATATACAAATATATTTGTATGTTATTTACTATTTTTGCTACAAAGTGAGCTAGTTGCAAAAATATCAATCAAATTGACCTTTTGCTCTTTATCACTATACCATGTCTTTCTTGTACAATAAGCCTATCATATAACTTTTACCAGAAGTAGACAGTTTTCATGTATACTATATAATAAGAGAAAGGGAATGTATTTCAAGAAAATTAACTATAGTTGGAATTAGGTTTTAAGTCAGACATTGTTTAGAATTTTGTAAAACAGTGAGTGCTGTTTTAATTCAATAATTTATATTTATAAACTAGATTCCTGCAGTCTTAACCCCTTAAGGACGCAGGGTTTTTTCGCTCATTTCATCTCCACCTTCAAAAATCCATAACTTTTTCATTTTTACGTGTACATAGCTGTGTGAGGGCTTATTTTGTGCGGAACAAATTTTACTTTCCCGTAATGTTATTTATTTTAACATGCCGTGTACTGCGAAGCTGAAAAAAAATTCCAAATGTGGAAAACATTTTTTAAAAAGTCTCGTTCTTGTGGGCTCAGTTTTTACGACTTTGACTGTGCGCTCCAAATAACACCTCAGCTTTATTCTTCGGTTTGGTACGATCGCGATGATACCAAATTTATACAGGTTTTATTGTGTTTTAATACATTTTCAAAAATTAAACGAATGTGTACAAAGAAGAAAAAATTTTTTTTGCCATCTTCTGACGCTAATAACTTTTTCATACTTTGGTGCACAGAGCTGTGTGAGGTGTCATATTTTGCGAAATGAGCCCATGTTTTCATTGCTACCATTTTGAGGCCTGTGCAACATTTTGATCATTTTGTATTCCATTTTTTATGTGATGTAAAAAGGTGCAAAAGTCGCATTTCGGACATTTGGGCGCCATTTCCCGTCTCGGCCATAACCGTTTTTATATTTTGATAGATCGGGCATTTTGGGACGCGGCGATACCTAATGTGTATGTGATTTTTAATGTTTTTTGTGTTTTATATCAGTTCTAGGGAAAGGGGGGGTGATATGAATTTTTAATAATTTATTAATTTTTTTTCTTTTTTAAACTTTTTTTTTTTTTTCACTATTTCTTAGACCATCTAGGGTACATTAACTCTAGATGGTCAGATCATTCCTACAATATACTTCAATACTTCTGTATTGCAGTATATGGCATTTTTGCAGCTCATTCATTACAATCAGCCACTGGCTCATTGTAATGAATCTGCAGAAGCCAGGTAGCCTCGGGTCAAACAAAGACCCGAGGCTACCATAGCAACTGATCGCAGCCCCCTGATGACATTCGGGGGAGTGGCGATAGTAATAAGCAACTTTGCCAGCGGCAATGAAAGGGTTAATAGCCTAGATCGGTGCAAGCACTGACCGCGGTTATTAGCGGTGGGGGTTTGCAATATGCAACAACCCCCACCCTTGTATGAAGAGGACTCAGCCCGTGAGCCCTCTTCATACATTCCCTGTACCTCTGCACCGTAGTGCTACGGCGCAGAGGGTTAAGGGGTTAAAACTGAAACCCAAGCCTAGCAGTAGTCACTCTTGTTTGTCCCATTATCTAACCCTTCTCCCTTGACAAAACTGTATAATTGACTTTATTGATCATCTCCATATACTTTCTTTTGGTCCATTTTGTTAAGATCCTCTTAAAGGGATATTCTTACGAAGACAAGTTTCTTATATTTACTCAGGATAACAAAATAACAGATTCTCTAATTTACAAAATACAGCATTTCACCGATATAAGTCCAATAAGTCCAACCTGTCTCTATCAGTCCTGCTGTACACAATTTCAGTTGACCCTAGACAAGACCCTGCCCTGTAACTTCTGACTTAGGGGCGGGTGGCCACCATCTTGGATTTCTGTGTCATTCTGCTCTGAGCCTGTAGCCACGCAACCTGCAGTGTCTGCACTGAATTCAGAGACACATACACTCATCACTTTCTGCCAGGACATCGTGAGGAGAGAGAAACTACAAACTACAAGGAGATAAGTGATCCGAGGGAAGGGGGAGGCAGGAAAATATCTGTGAGAACACAGATGTAGCAGGGCTCACAGTGTAACAGTGTAAAAGTCTGTCAGTCTCTGTGTAATCATCTCATCATCTCTGACCTGTCTCATCTCTCTTTCTATGTGACAGTGTGTTAGTACAATGTCAGAAGACAGATGAAAGTGTATATACACCTGTACCCTGATAATCTAACCACATTGGCACCCCACAGAACTAGATGGATTATAATGTGTCTGCTTAGAGAGCCAACATCCTGGGATTTTGCACTGACCAGCCTGGGGAGTGATAGGAGCTAAAACAGAAATAACACTGAGTAAAACTGTAAAGTAAGGGGTTAAAATGATCTTTATTTTGTTAACATCACTAGGATGTATGAATTTTTTTTCATGGGAAAACTCATTTAATGTTGTTAACAGTAGTTTAGTAAAATTAAAACATACATCAGAATAACAAAATTTGCAATCAGAAAACAAAAAGATTAGCAAAATATAATATATTTAAGTACCAGCTTAATAAAAAGATAGTTACAGTACAACTGTAAAGTATAAAAACTTTTGCCTAACTCTGCACTAAGCAAAAATAAAGATAGATAATTATTTTATAATAATTAGCTATCTGTAGCTGTTTATCAGCTAGCAGAGGTCTTACCTTGCCCCTCAGGCTAATCTCCATTTGCCATGCTTTCTGGTTGCCATGGGAAAACGTATAGTATGGTTTAGAGGATACAGGAGGCTTGTTGAGATGGTCTGTAGAGCCTGTAGTGATGTCACAAGCATGTGATTCATCACTTGCTTCCGGCTGGCCATTTACAAACAAGCTGTCCTGCAGCATTTGAAAGTACTTAGTGTGATCCAAAGGACCTTCAGTGATGTCACAAGCATGTGACTCATCACATGCTTCAGATCGGCCAATTACAAACATGCTCTCCTCTTCTGGCTTCATTGAGGTGAGCTGATGTCACAACCAGGAAGTACCTACCCACCTCAGAATTAGCTGAATCTGAATCTAAATTTATATATACCAGATTTAGGAAGATTCTAGGAAGATCAGCACCATGATACAGGTATTGTTGGAATTGTCATTGCAGGCTCTCTCCAGCTGTGTTAAAACTTTTTTTTTGTCAGTAACTTTACAGTTATGCTTTAACGGCTCCAGATTTAAGCTAATGATTCATACTTGATAGACATACATAATACTTCTAACATCATAGAATATTTTTGTATTTTACTATTTACTATACTTTATCCTTGAATGTGAAGCTGATGTTAACCTTCATTAAAGATAACAAGAATCATATGATAATTATTGATCCATTAACATCCCAAACATGCTAGTCTTTATGACCACACAGGTACTCCAAGTATACCCAAGCGATCAATAGCAGGAGAAATGAGAAATACTGACAATTAACTTCTTCACTCACCATTTACCAGTGTCTAATGTCTTGTCAGCCCAAGACAGACAAATCAGTATCAAAATCCTCATATATTGCACTACAGTTGCACTGAAATATAATTATAATGTTATAGATTTATTTTTATGCTTTGTAGGGCACAATAACTCTAAAGGGTCTGATTGCTCCTACCATATAATTTGGTACAGTTGTATTGCAGTATATGGTAGCAGTGATCAGACCCCCTTGGGTTCAAGTACCCATAGGGGGCATAAAAATAAATAAAAAAAATTGTTAAATGACACCTTACACAGGTTATTACACCAAAGTATGAAAAAATAATTGGCCTCAGAATATGGAAAAATAAAGATTTTTTTTAAAATGTATTGAAACCTAAGAAATATATACAGCCCACAAGAAAATAGAATAAATACATTCTTTGGTCAATTTCACCTAATTTGGAATATTATTACAGCTTCCTGGATTATTGCATATTAAACACTGACACTGGAAGTACAATTTTTTAGAAAGAAGGCACACCCTAAAACAGATCTTTAAAATGAAAAAGAAGACACTAATGTATTATAGTTTTGTATTAAAGGGAAAGGAGTTAAAGCAAACTGCAGAAATGAATCTTCCAAGTAATAACAGAAAACTTTGCAATACACACCATTATGTAAAAATTCTCTGAGCCTGTTTTCTGCTTTTTCTTTCTCCTGCAGTGAACGGTGTAACTGAAATCTGGAAACAGCAGATAGAGGAGAAACATAAGGCTGAAAATTAACTCTTTCCATACTTAGCATATTTCACTTGATACAAAGTTGACAATTTTCATTTGAAATATTGATTTATGACATTTTGTTAATTCTGATCTTAGTTCCTAACCCTGACTTTGTTTTGCTATGGGATGTATCAAGAGAGGAATTAATTCTCATGATAAAGAAATAGGGGTCAGATTTACTTACCCGGTCCATTTGCGATCCAGCGGCAGCATCTTTTTGGAAACTTTTTTTTTACTATTTTTTAGACCTTCTAGGGTACATTAACCCTAGATGGTCTGATCATTCCTACCATATGCTGCAATAGACAGAAGGGGTGGTTTAAAAAACCAAAAGAGGGCTGGAACGGCGCTATTTGGACAAGGGTCTTCAAAAGGGTTAAAATGCTTTATTCCATAGTAGACGTGTTTCGGGCTAATCAGCCCTTCTTCAAGTACAATTGGATAAAATAGGAGGTGATTTTCAGCGGCAGCTTAATCCGCCAAACCAATAAGCCACTGGGGCACATGTATTATCGCATTAAAATGCCAGTATTTTAATGTTTTTTTGGCGCAGAACTTTTGCTGATCATTTATAGTGAGTTTGCGCCAGAAAGAACAGATATTTCCGACTATCCCAACACCTCCATCTTTTTTTTGCGCAAGTGGGCGTGGCCTAATGTTTCCACATTATCCTCCACATTTTGTGTATTTTGTCTGCATTTTTAGGCACAGTTTTTGGTGCACAATCGACCAGGTAAAAATTGGTCTGAGAGCAAGATTATGGCGCAGTGCATGTAAGATTTGGGCATACACTTCATTACTGTCGCACGCGACTGATTAATTCCGTCTACCCAGTAATCACTAACAGCCGTGCACCACTTTAATACATCGGGCTGTGCTTTCCGTAGACTGATCTCCGATGCCGATAGTCGTCCTTGCGGCACAATTAGTAAATCTCCCCCACTGTCTCATTGTAACGAATCTGCAGAAACCATGCAGCCCAAGGTCTGCCGAAGACCGGAGGCTGTCATGGCAACCAATCGCCGCCCTCCCGATGACGTTCGGGGGAGTGACGATCGAAACCAAGATGGCCTTTTAAATGCCGCCAGAATCGGAAAAGTTAATAGCCGTGACTGGTTCAAGCACCAACCGCTGTTATTAGCGGTGGGGGATTGCTGCAATATACAGTGAGCCCCACCTCTGTATGAAGCGGGCTTAGCCTGTGAGCCCTCTTCACTCAACCCCCGCACCTCTGCACTGTACATGTACGGCGCTGAGGGTAAAGGGGTTAGTGAGTTGGACTTGATGGACTGATGTTTTATTCTAACCTTATTTACTATGATACTATGAAGGTGTTCATGTATATCCATACACTTTTTTCAAATTTTTATCTTATAAAAATAGCAATATATGTTTTTTCTAAAGATGCAGATTTTGACATTTTCTAGTGTTCACAGCACACTCTATTTTACATATAAAATATGATATTATGTAACAGAATGCAAAAAGAGTAACCATAGCTCATTAATTAACTTGACAGCATAATGGGTTAAAGTAGTACTTGCTACATCTGTACAATTTTTACTGGATCGTAGGTTAATATATGAATTTATGGAGACAAGCTCAGTGACTGGGAATTTAAAAAGTCACCTAAATTAGGTATAATCTTTACAAATGACACATGAACCTTTACTACCCTATACGTGTATCATGTGTATCATGAGATACTATAAAAGTGATAAGATATTACCATTTCTACAAAATATCTTTAGATTTGCATACAGATTTATATATATATATATTCCATAGGCTGTACTGTATTGTTGTTAATGTATTTTAATGTGTTACTTTCAAATGATTTCTTGAATAATTTATGTAACCTCTAAAATATTAATTGCATTTTTCTCGTTCAGTCTTTTTGCCTCCCGTGTATAAAATTAAAGGGGTTGCCCAGTCACTTTGCTTTATATAACATATAAATTGCCATTTTGAAATAGTGGTACAAAAATTCTTTTATCAAGTTTAATCCCTGTGGGGAACATGTTTCCAGATTAAAAATCCAGTATGCTCCACGATTTGCTACTTGGGCTCCAAAGTTACCCCCTCTGATATTATATATATATATATATATATATATATATATATATATATATATATATATATATATAACCTCTTCTCTGTGTACTTGTACAAAATGTTTAGATGCACCCAGTAGATTTCAGCCTACTGGATAAAAAAATGTCATATAAGTGCTCAGTTTTAAACTTACGAATAGTTACACTCAATGCAATGTATAATATACACAACATTAGTAGAGTTACAATTAATGTAGCTTTTGATTATAAACTCCCTCAAACCATCTCTACTCAAAAAAGACTTTTTCTTGTTAGATACATAATGCATGTGACACATCTAGAGGTTCCACATTTGTAGAACCCCTGAACATGACAACCATGTCTATGTTTCTTTTAGTCTCTTGTGGACTTTATTGTGGCCTTTTTTCGGGCCTTTTCCAGCGTTCATTCGGGTTGTCCTTTTTTTCTCAATCTGCCACAGGTATTAGGTTGTCCGGTCACTAGAGGTATTCACAGAATTGAGAATAAGTTGCTAATTTGTGGGGTTACCAGTGTTACCCAATGCAGCCTGAATGAATGGAATGGCAGGTGGGACATGTGTGCTGCTACTGTTACTTTCTACATCACTGACTGAAGTAGACATGTACTGGGCATATTACCCAGATGGGATCTCACAAGCACACCTGATTGAAGTTGCCCCCCTCCACCTTGTTCAAATCTAACATAATAGGTGTCAAATGCTTGTGCTACATTTGGGCTGGTTTGTGCAGCAGAAATTTGCATCTGTGCCGCTATCGTTTTTAAGATATTATTAAAAGTTTCCAGAGATCATCAGAGGCCCCCCCACATTACCCAAATCAAACAAAACTGGTGCTAATCAGTTCTGCTACGTTTGTGCTGCTCAAATTTTTTTTTGTGCTGCTTTTGTTTTGAAGATATTAACTTAATTGTAAAGTTCAAAATGTCAGCCAGCCCCCCCCCCCCACATTAACCTAATCAAACAAATGTTTGTAATATGTTTGTGCCACTATCATTTTTTAGGTACGTTTAGGTGCTTACACTAGTTAAGGTTTATAGGATGAACTGCTAAAAAAACAAACCTAGTGACACTTTTCTGGTTTGATCACCAGAGGTAGCTAGAAAACACATTAGGGAACATTTACTTATATTCCCCCTGTAGTTCACTGAAAATTCACTAAGATTGTGCGCCTGATATCCTGCATGTGTCGCTTCCCCGCTCAGGTCCGACAGTGTTCACAATCTTTTTACTGGTGCATGTAAGTGCATTGTCTTGCGACACAATTTGGAAGTTAAATCCCACGCTTAGCCCAAATCAGTTGGACCAATTCCGATGGCACACCTCGAATTTGTGTTGCATGGAAGCCAGCGCAGCTGCAACAGAAAACAATTGCGTGCGGCACAATCCCAGCTCAGACACCTGTTAAATACCTGTCCAAGCCAAAAAAAAGCAAAATCCGCGAAAAAGGTGCAAAGTCCGACAAAAGTGCAGCCACGACCCTTAGTAAATGATCCCCATTGTGTCTATGAGCTACGATCTGCTGATTGTTTTATAAAATTAGTAAAAAGTGTTTCAAAACAAACAATACACTGACCAAACGATTTAAACCCAAAGCCCTTTTCTGTTATTGTGCTTCTATTTTCTCTTTTTTTCTGGCTTCAGAGATGTGTGGGCTTTGTTTTCTGGGTAACCATTTGAACACGCAAATGGCATTGTCTAATATTCCATACTAGGAAGCTAGATAAAAATTTCAAATGCAATGTTGCATTTGTAAAATTTTGTTCCAGGATATGTTTTTATGTCTTTCTCTTAACAGTCCAAATAACACATCACCTTTATTCTTTAGGTCAATATGAAAAAAAAGATACCAAATTTATATAAGTTTTATCGTGTTTTAATACATTTTTAAAAATCAACAACTTTTGTACAAAATGTATTTTGCGTGGGTGGTTCTGTTTTGCAATATATTTTGATTTCAGATCATAACAACAGATGGACTCTACCCAATGTGGTAATGTGGGGGAATGATCCAGCCAGTGATGTAAAAATAAAGTTACACCATTTAGAAAATTTGCCACATTGTGAGGGCTAAAACTGTCTGTGCCCTGTAGAGGTTAAAGGAAAAAAATGAAATGTTAGCTTTTTTGTTACATAAGTAAATTTGTTGGTTTATATTTGCAGGTTATAAAGATTCATTAACAGTAATAAAGACCTACTTCATTCTTTCGGGTGGTATGTAATTTGCGGTGCAATGTTTTTAAAAGTATTTTTTAGGCATATGCTTAAGGACATGCAATTTCCTACTAACTATGCTACTACAGGAAATGTTTCCTAAAACTACGTAAAAATATTGTGTTCTAGTATGTATATCAGCTCCCTCCTTACCATCTTTTTTGTATTTTTAGAACACTGAAAGTTATTTTGACCTGGTTTCCTGGCTCAACACAAGCATTAAAAAATGTCATAATCACTTAATATCAGGTTTTATTAACAAACAAGTCATACTGATTTTCCAAGGCATTTGAGAAAAAACAAAGGGAAAGGCAGATGTTCATTTTATTTTATATACAGTGGAATTATTTTACCTATTTCGAATTAGAAACTTGTATTGTATCATAAGTAAGATTTAATTTTATTTCTAATGTATTGTTCATATAGAAATTGTTTTGATGGTAGGTGCATATATAGGGGCACATTTACTTACCCAATACTGCGCGTTCTCTGACGTGTATCGTCGGACAATAATGCACAGTGCTGCAATTCACTAAGATTGTGCACCCGATATCCTGCATGTGTCGCTTCCGCGCTCAGGTCCGCCGGAGTTCACCTTCTTCTTCCCAGTGTATGTAAGTGCATTGGTTGCGACACAATTTTAATCTTAAATCCCACGCTCAGTCCCAATCCGTTGGATGCGTCCCCCCGATTTCTGTCGCATTAAAGCTGGCGCCGCTGTGCCAAAATCTGATCACTTGCAACACAATCCCCTTCTAAATACCTGTCCCAGCGGCGCAAATCCCGAAAACGTTGGGAAGTCTGATGGAAATGTGATTCGCTGTCCCTCAGTAAATAAGCCTCATAGTGTTACATTTGAATTTTTACCATTACAAATTCAAAACACTCGGTGTACCACCCTTCCACACAATCATCCAGGGACCAAGAAGTCGGTACATTCAGCATTCTAAAAGCAAGGGAGAAAAAAGACATTGGCAGAAAATTTAGATATTGTCCTGGGAGTCCCCACGTCACAGCTTGATTGAGGCTTCCTCAGTCTTCTTTTTGTTACACTAAAGCATGTTTTATACATTTCAGCTTATAGTGTTTTGGCATGCACTGAATAGGTTTGTGTTTTCCTCCTTTGCTTTATGAATTTATCAAAGACCTCAAAAGCACCCAACAAGCAAAACCCTTGGATCATACCCATTTCAAACTCCTCTACATAAAGCATTCAACACATCATGCAGCAACTTCTTATCTATGTATGAAACTGGTGAAATATACAAGTACAATAAATAGTGAAGTTCACTGGGGTGATACTTACAGTGTGTATGCATATATATGACTGGCTTATTTTTACTATTGTCGTTTATAAAAAATAAGTGGATCCTTATTTAAAGCAAGCACTTTTCCCTTATGTGTAATAAACTCATAAGCTCTTGTGTCTCTCATTCTTGTTGTTCCAATGGTTTAGTCTATTATGCTGTTTGTATGCGAAGACTATGAATTAAAGGGAACCTGTCACTAGAGACTTCATATTCACTAAAGACATGTTGGAAGAGTACATTACACCTTCATTGCAAATATGCCTTTCTCTAATCATTTCCATTACAATATAATTGTGTGTTATAACTTACCTTGCACCCTGACGGAATCCTTTGTGTAGTCCTAGGGGTTGGGCTTTGGTTTGGATGCATTTTAAAAAACAACACTTGACTTGTCTGTGCTACAGACTACTCAGCTCTTCGCTCCCACCTTTATGGTCCTATACAGCTCCTCCCTCCCCCACTGATGTCAGCTCACCAGGCTGTGACATGAGCAGTCTGTAGCACAGACAAGTCACATGTTGTTTTTCAAAATGCATCCAAAACCAAAGCCCAACCCCTGGGACTACACAGAGGATTCTGTCAGGCTGCAAGACAAGTTATAACACACTATTATATTGTTATGCATATGCTTAGAGAAATCAGAAAGGTATATTTGCAATGCTGCTGCATTATGAAGCAAACATACTATGAGATTGCTGTAGCTACACTGATGCACAATCATATCTTGTTTATTCCCTGAGATGAGTGGTAATGCTGAAAAACCAATTATAAAATTCAGGATAATGAGTCTCTGTTGCTCTTTTGCCTGGCTCAGCGCTTCTTCTCTTACACTGCTCAGGAGAATGATAAAATCTCTGACATGCAGAAGATATCAATTACTCTACCATCCCCCAGCTGCTGTGTTTGAGTGATCCAGCTCAGGTTGATTAGTCCTGTCTGGAACAGTGCAGACAACTCGTGTAATGTATACTGTATATGTACTGCAAGGAACATTCTGAAGGCCCTGAAGGTCATAATTGTTTTTTCAGCAAAAACACTCAACTCAGGAATTAAACAAGATATGCTGCTTCATCAGAGTAGCTATAGCATTCTCAAGGTATGTTCGGTTCATAATGCATGAAATCAAATGGTAGATTTCCTTTAAGTGCTGGAAAGTATGGTAACATTATGGAAATAAAAGTTAGTGAGGGTTATAAAACAACTTTATACGTGGGGTGATGAGCTGGCCATATCCAATTGTGTATGATGGGATATATAAAGATCAGGCACATATATTTTGTACTTAGAAAGATCTTTGTTGGCTAAAATAAACTCTCAAAAGTAATCAGTGAGGACATCACATACAAATCAAAGCTATATGATGAACTAATCATATGAGAAAGACTATGCAAAATAACAGAAGAACATGTGCCATTTAGCAAAACTATAAAATCTTTATTGATTCAATACATACACAGAAATTCATAAATATATACACCAGACAAAATAAGAATAAAAGCAATTAAAAAGAAAAAAAATTGTGACAAGAAAACCCATAGGAGGATTTAAGGCATGAAATGAGGCTCACCAAACAACCCTCCTACACAGCCCTATCCCAAACACTGTCTAACTATAAACCATATATAGGTGCTGTGGTGAAGGACAAAATGAATGCTGGCTATGAGGCTGCAAAAGGATGGGAAGTATGTCTAATACAATAAACCATGCAAGACCAATAATGTATATGAGTAGCCGATCCAATGACCAAATATGACCATAACTGGATAAGACAGATCAAACTGTAAGCAAATGCAGTTTGATCTGTTGCAGGAATTTGCTTACAGTTTGATCTGTCTTATCCAGTTATGGTCATATTTGGTCATTGGATCGGCTACTCATGTACATTATTGGTCTTGCATGGTTTATTGTATTAGGCATACTGCCCATCCTTTTGCAGCCTCATAACCAGCATTCATTTTGCCCTTCACCACAGTGCATATTTTTGGTTTATAATCAGACTATTGTTAGACCATGTTTGGGATAGGGCTGTGTAGGAGGGTTGTTTGGTCGGCCTCATTTCATGCCCCAATCCTCCTACGGGTTTTCTTGTCAGGATTTTTCCTTTTTAATTGTTTTTATATTTATGAATTTTGGTGTATGTATTGAATCAATAAAGATTTAACATTTTTGATAAATGGCACATGTTCTTCTCTTATTTTAAAATAAATTGTCAGCCATCAGCTGTAATATTGATATTATACTACAAAGGAGGTACCTGAACAACAGTTGCATAACTTGAAGCTGATAGTCTGTGCCAGGTCCGCAAATATAATGTAGGGTTTATAGTGCCATTCTTCTCATATGGGAAAGTGACACCTTATGGGCCCCCTAATCCTAAAGTTATGCCACTGCTAAACATTTTTGAGAATATGTTTAAGTTTATATTTGTAGTTATGATCTCTTTTGTCTTCTACGGCTTGTATTAATTGAACTGCATTGGTTCATTCAGCCATCAATCCTAAATAAATTACCATTATTTGTAGAGTAATATTGGGTACCTGTAATTTAAAAGAAATATGTTCTAAATAAATTTGATTACATTTATTGTCTTTTTATTTTCATATCTTGATTTTTCCTTAACTATCTGTTCTTTACTTGTTTGCAATTCAAGTATTCTGGGACATAATTTTATCTTTTTTATCTTATATTCAATACTAACTGCAGGCAGTGCCCGGGTTTCGTACAGGATAGGTTCTGTAGGTTTGTTCTTAAGTTGAATTTTACGTAAGTCGGAACTGTATATTTTATGATTGTAACCCCAGACAAAATTTTTTTGGTCTCCGTGACAATTGGATTTTAAAAATGTTGGTTGTCATAAGAACCAGGATTAACAATAAAGCTTCATTACATACACCTTTGATAACTGTTATAGCTGTTTATTGTAGCCTATGGCCAAAGTACAATAAATTACCAACATCCAGAGATCCGTTTGTAACTAGGGGTCGTCTGTAAGTCGAGTGTTCTTAAGTAGGGACCGCTTGTACTTGTACTTATAAATGTGTGTGTTACATGGAAAGCTACGCTTTGGATCATCTTTAAAGGACGAAAGGTCATGAAAAAGTATGATTAACTAATATAAAACTTTTTACTCTGATATGAATGAACGAATTGCCGAAACTTTCTTTACTTTATAAACTGTTCCAGTGCTCATCTGCAAGTAAAACACAAACTGTTTCTTTAGGGATGAGAAATAGTAAGTCACTGAATATTTACTTAGATCTGTAAGTCTCACCTGACAATTAATTTGACAATGTTTATTTTCACACTGCACATTTTGACAGTACTTTACCTGCTGATGAAATACTTTTTGCCCTAGTGGAAAGTTTCTTCCCTTGTTTTAAAAATTGATAGCTGTAAAATGTGTCTGGTTTGACTATGTCACAACTGTCTCACTGAACACATTTAATCTACTAACATACACAAACAGTGTAGCTGAAATTATTGATCTTTCATGTATTCAATTTTATTTTATACTGTTGACATGAAATGTAACAAATACAACTGTCGAAACAAATGTGCCTAAAATGGCAACTAGAAAATGGCAAATAAGCAATACAAAATTGTTAGTTTTTATTACTTAATTTAGCACTTTACTATTACTGTTATGATAATTACACATAAACATCTCAATAGCAATTGATGACAATAAACTGCATTTATACAGGAAAAATCAAGATACTATTGTTGAGGTCATGATTGTAGAGATTAAGTGAACACCAATACCTCAGCTGGATCAATAATTACAACACCCCACCAAAAACAATCATCCCCCCTGAAAAAAATGACATAAAAATTATACAAAATTATGCACTTGGGCCATGGAAGCAAAAGGTAAAATAATGTTCTAAACAGTCAATAACTTGGAAAAACTGCAGCTGAAAAGGACTTGGGGGTATTGGTGGATGGTATACTTAATTTTAGTGACCAGAGCCAGGCGGCTGCTGCTAAAGCAAATAAAATTATGGGATTTATCAAGAGAGGAATAGATTCTCATGATAAAGACATAGTTTTGCCCTTATACAAATCCCTGGTCTGACCACACATGGAATATTGTGTACAGTTTTGGGCACCAGTGTATAAGAAGGACATAGTAGAACTACAACAGGTGCAGAGGAGAGAAACCAAGATTATTAGTGGAATGGGGGGATTAGAATACACTGACAGATTACAAAATTTGGGATTATTCAGTTAAGAAAAAAGATGGCTGAAGGGAAACCTCATTACAATGTACAAATACCTGAACGGACAGTATAAGGATCTCTCTAAAGATCTTGTTATACTAGGCCTGTGGCTAGGATAAGTAGGCATCCTCTACACCGCAGATGGGGATTCTTTACTGTAAGAGCAGTGAGACTATTGAACTCTCTGCCACAGGAGGTTGCTATGGCGGACTTTATGTAAGTGTTCAAGAGAGGCTTGGATGACATTCTGGAGAGCAAAAATATCACAGGTAATAGGGAAAAACATTTGTTTAATTCCTAAAGGTTGGACTTGATGGTCTTTTTCCAGCCTTACACAGAATAATAGTATGATCTCCTTTGAGCTCACCTCATAGTGAAAGCACATTTCTATGTTCTATGGTAAATGTAGAAAAAAAACCACAAATTTTTAGGAAGGGGAGTAGGAAAAAAGCAGGACTGGAATGAGCAGTAAATAGAGCATGAATGTGAATGAGGAGGCAGGGAATTTACATGGCCAGAATTGAGGAGCAAAATTGATGCAACACTCTGGGAGCTCCAGATATGACATTTACATAAATAATTAAAGAAGATTTACATTTACTGGTATCCACCTGTAAACATAGAAATGTGCCTCAAATCAGTATGAGGCAAGCTCACCTCACATGGCATGTTACTTTGTTGGTGGGTTTAATCCTGCCACCAGATTTCCCTTTGATCGGTGTTGACAATCCTTGTCTGTCTTTGACGTTGCTTCCAGAAATTAGTTCACTCTACGAAATGCCTTATACTAAAGCAATTCTAGCAACAGACTGGCTTAAAAAAAGATAAATGAGTGCTGCAAAGAACTGTAAATAGAGTGATGAAATATCCCGAAAGGAGGATTGGTAGTAATGCCTTTTTGCCTCAGGTGTCTTGTTTGAAGAAAATATAGCTCCATGATCGGAAATTCAACAAGGCCCAAAATACTTGATAAGCAAATTCATACAGACAACTTGTCTTTAATAGCCTTAAAATTGAAAAAGTTATAGTCACTTACAGTATGTAGTACATGTTCAAATATTAATGAACAATAGTAAGGTCATGAAAGTCAAAAATATTTCTAGCCAGCTTTCCTCAAAGAAAACTGCTTTCTTGTCAAAGTTTACACTTTTGAAACAAGAAAATTACATTTTCTATCAAATCTAATATATAAAGCTGGATGTATGTGTGTGTGTAGGTATGTATGTCCGCTAAAGGAATCTGTACCACTGTGTTTACAATCCCCAAATTGTGCAGAGTTGTTGACTGTGACTCAGGGAATGTCACAGACCAGGTTTTGAGTCTAAATTCCCCCCCCACGCTTTCCAAAATCCACTTATTAACCACCATATACAGGAGCCATTGTCTGCTGCTGCTGTGGAAGTTGGAAGCTGAGCCGTGATTGGTTGCTAATTTACCATAGATCAGTAATATGAGCTCTGAGCTTTGATTGGCCACTACAGGCAATGATTGGAAGACGGAGGTAAGATGAGTAGGGATACAGAGATAGGGGGAGATATATTAGAAATGTCTGAGGTAAAACTGTTCCAGTTGCCCCTGGAAATCAATCAGAGATGAGCTGTGCAAAACGTTGAGCTCTGAATGGTTGCCATGGGCAACTGGAACAGTTCTGCTCTCAGAAATTTCTGATAAATCTCCCCATAGACAAAGTGACAGTCGGGGACTCACTGAAATGAGACTGTTGGCGACAGAGAGTCACAGAAATGATTAGATCAAGCGAAGGTAGACGGTACTCCGTTTCTCCAATGGTGCTAAGGGTCCTGACAAGCCAATATAATTCAGAGGAATAGAAGTCCCGGCACTCGTTGTCTTTAAATGCATTTAAAGACAATGCGTGCCCGGACTTCTATTCCTCTGAGTCACTGAAATGAGACTGCTGGCGACAGTCACTGAAAGAAACTGTCTATAGATACATATAAAATATTTTTTGTTAACCCATTCTTTTTTGTTATAACTTACAGCAGGCATTTGCTATCTCAGGCAATGCCGGGAGCTACAGCTAGTATTTCATAAAACTGTGTTTATAAATTTAACCCCTTCCCGACATTTGACGTAATAGTACTGCATGGCGGGAGGTGCGTTCCCGCAAAATGCAGTATTATTACGTCAAGCTTCTGGCGCCGGCTCTTGAACGGAGCCGGCGCCAGAAGCTGCGGGTGTCGGCTATATATTATAGCCGACACCTGCCTCTAACACCCGCGATCGGAGATTTCTCCGATCGCGGGTGTTAACCCCTAACACGCCGCGGTCGCGCTGACCGCGGCGTGTCAGAGGCATTTAAATGTAATCTGCGGGGAATCGAACCCCCCCGCGGCGCTTACCGGGGGGGTCCGCAGCTCCGATCGCAGCCCCGGGACTGCCGGTGCCCGGGGCTGCGAGATCTTCATCCGGAAGCCGGGTCCTGCCTTCTGGCAGGACCCGGCTGTAAGACACTGGGCATGCGCAGCATGCTCAGTGTCTTACATTACACAGTGCAATACATCTGTATTGCACTGTGTAACCTGTAAAATAGCTTGAACAAGTGATCAGAAGATCACTTGTTCAAGCTTAGATGTCATTAACTGTAAAAAAAAGTTAAAACAATAAATAAAGGTTTTTTAAAATAAAAATAAATAATAAAAGAAAGTGAAAGTCCCCCCAAACACCACATTTCCCTTTACACAAGTAATAAAGTATAAAATACACTAAATCACAAAAAAACCCCACTTATTTGGTATTGCCGCGTCCGTAACAATCTGTACAATAAATCCTAATCATAATTGGACCCTCTAGGTGAACGTGGTAAAAAAAAACCCCAAAAACTTGCCAAAAATTTAAACTTTTTATCAAATTGCTTTACAAAAAATGTTCTAAAAAGTGATCCGAAAAAGTTACAAGCGCCAAAATGATACCACTGAAAAGAACAACTTGTCACGCAAAAAATAAGCTCACAACCAGCTCCGTCAACCAAAAAATACTATAGTTATGCCGCTATAAAGATGGCAATACTAAAACAAATGCAATTTTTTCTATTCTAGTTTTCCTTCAATAAAATTGGACAAATAAAAATAAAACTATATAAATGAGGTATCACCGTAATCGTAGTGATCCGTAGAATAAAAATAATATATTATTGTTATGCTACAGCGAACACCCCCCCCAAAAAAATGCTAAAAATCCAAAACAAGAATTGATGATTTTATTTTCCTCCACACGAAAAAAGTTAATAAAATTGCTTCGATAAGCTAAACACCCTCTAAAATAAAGTTTTTTTACAGTGCATCGCGTCTCGCAAAAGATAAGCCCTTAGTTGTCTAAATTGCTTAAAAAATAAAGATTGTATAGCCTATTCCCAACGCGCGTTGTAATAGAACGGTGCGGCGGGTAGTGACTTGCCAACACCGGTCAGACACAGTGATCGGGGTAAGACGGCGGCTGTTCCTGACAGCCATCCATCCTGCCCCATGGACCAGAAGGGTTATGTCCCCCCCACACACCCCTAGTTTATTATCGCTGCTATTGGCTCATCAATTCAGACGAGCCAATAGCAGCGAATTTACTTATGACGTCAGTAATACCGATCACCATGTCTGTAGACACGGTGATCGGGGCAGGGTGGCGGCTGTTCCTGACAGCCACCAATTTTGCCTTGTGGTTCAGAGGGGTTTTGTTGCCCCCCTCTGTCCATGTTTGCCGCTATTGGCTGGTCGATTTGGTCCAGCCAAAAGCAGCAATATTCGTCACAATGGGCATCGCTAGAGTGAATAAGAGCAACACTTGGCGATAATTTCCCTACGAAAAACGAAGATATGGTACAAAAGCGCTGGCCATGTACATTGTACAGATTACGAGCTGTTCCAATGTGCAGGTCCTGCCGTATCATTTCTCCGTTTTCAAGAGGAAGATATTAGGAAACTAATATTGGGACAAGAAGGACGGGGCCCCTGTACCTCTGGTTTAGATGTTCCTGTATTTTGTCAGGGCAGCATTTTCACTGTAAATTCTGCTGCTTCTAAAGGAAGGACTCAGAAAAGAGTTTGTTCCAAAAGAGGAGTTAGGATGGACACTATATACTAAGGATGGACACTATATACTAAGGATGGACACTATATACTAAGGATGGACACTATATACTACTAAGAGACCTGCGACAACTCCAAGTGTGACAAAAGTTTAGATGGTCCCCTGGTCTATTCTACCTCCTTATACGCAACACATTCACAATTCACGCCCAACCTGTTGTGAATTCAGTAAAATGAATAATTTAACAACTGGAAGGTCACGTTGCTCCCTATACCCCTCCATTATTTCATAAGGGGCGCCACATAACGGGCACTGAACGTTCCAGAAATAATTGCAATTTCCACCTGTATGTTCAAGTGCTCATTTCACCACGTGTATTACACTACACCACATATTACACCTTGCTAAATTCCCCAAGGGGTGTACATTCAACAATTAGGGTCACTTTTTGGGTTTTCCTCTGCTTTGGTACCACTACGGCTCTCCAAATGTATGCTGACACATGTGAAGGATTTCTTGCAAATTTGGCCTCTAAAAGACAAACACCCCTCTTTTCCTCTACTGTGCGACCATAAAGCATTTTATATGCACATGTGGGGTACTTCTACACTTGGGAGAAATAGTTTTACACCTTTTTTGGGGGTTATTTAATATATTATCCCTTGTGGCTTACATAAATTAGGAGTAAAGTGACATTTATAGGAAAATTTTCACCTTTTTAATGTTTAGGGCCTAATTGGATCATTCACCTGTAGGGTCAAATACATATATTACACATTGCAAAATTCTCTAAGGGGTGTGTGTTCAAAAATTAGGGTCACTTTTCGGATTCTTATCTGTTTTATACCACTAGGGTTCTCCAAATGCATGTCAAACATTTCTGTCAAATTTGGCTTCTAAAAGGCAAACATCCCCCTTCCCTTTTACTGTGCGCCCATACAACATTTTATATACACATGTGAGGTACTTCTACACTCGAGAGAAATAGGTTTACACATTTTGGGGGGTTATTACATTTTTTTTATCCCTTGTGGCTATAAAAAATTAGGGGTACAATGACCTTTATAAGAAAATGTTCACCTTTGTCCTATTTAAGCCAAAATTAAATCAAACACCTATATGGACAAATACTCATATTACACCTTACTAAATTCTCTAAGGGGTGTGCTTTCCAAAATGGTGACACTTGTTGGGGTTCCCCTCTGTTTTGGTACCACTACGGCTCTCTAAATGCATCCTGACACATGTAAAGGATGTTTGTCAAATTTGGCTTCTAAAAGGCCAACGCCCCTCTTTCCCTTCTGAGCTTCACTGCGTACCCATACAACATTTTATTTGCATGTGTGGGGCAATTTTATACTCGGGAGAAATGCTAGTACACATTTTTTGGGGTTGTTTCATCTTTAATGCCTTATGGGATACAAAAATTAGCCGTAAAAGTGACTTTTTTGGGAAAATGTTCATCTTTTTCCTTTTAGGGACCTAATTGAAGCAAACACCTGTGGGGGAAAATACACATATTACACCTTGCTAAATTCTCCAAAGGGTGCACTTTCCAAAATGGTGACATTTGTTGGGGTTCCCCTCTGTTTTGGTACCACTAGGGCTCTCCAAATGCATCCTGACACATGTAATGGATGATTGTCAAATCTGGCTTCTAAAATTCCAAAGCCCCTCCTTCCCTTCTGAGCCCTACTGTGTACCCATACAACACTTTATATGCAAAAGTGGTGCAGTTCTGTGCTTAGGAGAAATAGTTTTACACATTTATGGGAGTTGTTTCATCTTTTATCCCTTGTGGCTTACAAAAATTTGGGGTAAAAGTGACTTTTTTGAGAACATTTTCACCTTTTTTCCCTTTTGGGGCCTAATTGAATCAAACACCTGTTTGGGCAAATACACAAATTACACGTTGCTAAACTCTCCAAGGGGTGTACTTTCCAGAATGGTGTCTCTTGTTGGGGCTTTCCTCTGTTTTGGTACCATTATGGCTCTCCAAATGCATCCTGACACATGAAAACTTTTTCAGCCATATTTGCCCTGCAAAAACGAAACAACGCTCTTTCCATTCCAAGTGCCCCCCTGTGCCCGTACAGCAGGGTACAGTGACAAAATGGGCATTGGCATGCTCAGGAGGAATTGCCCTAAACATGGTAAAATGCATTTTCCTTTTTAACCCATTGTGAAGGTGCAAATTTTAGTGTTCAATGAATCTATTGTAAGATAAAATTACATTTCTGTAATTTCACTTTCATTTATCTTTCACCCTCAACGCTCAAAGGGTTAACAAAATTCCCAAATGTTGTTATGAATATTTTGAGGGGTGTAGTTTCTAAAATGGTGTCATTTGTGGGGGTTTTCTATCATGTAGGCCTTATAAAGTCACTTCTAACTAAACTAACCCTCCAAAAGTAGGTTTTGATGATTTTCGTGAAAATCTGAAAAATTGCACCTAAAGTTATAAGCCTCCTAACATCCTAAAAAAAGGAAAAGATGTTTGAAAAATGATGCCAAGTTAAAGCAGACATATGGAAAATGTTAGTTATCAAGTTATTTTAGTGATATGACTAACTTTCCAAAAAGTAGAAAATTTTGAATTTTGAAAACATTGTTTTTTTCAAAATTTTTGGCAAATTTCCATTTATTTCATAAATAAATACTAAACATATTGATTAAATTTCTCGACCAACATGAAGTACAATGTGTCACGAAAAAACAATCTCAAAATCAACTGGATATGTTAAAGCGTTCCAAAGTTATAACCACTTAAATAGACACATGTCAGATTTTAAAAAATGGGCCGTGTCAGGAAGGTGAAAAGTGGCTTCAGCGTTAAGGGGTTAAAGAAACAAGATGTGGAGTAATACCCCTTTTCAAAAAAGGTGACAGTAGAATGTACATGTTATGTATCTGTCTGCATCTACCTCAATTTGTGCTAGTAGGTTGAGGAAATGCTGTTTCTGTGTGTTACTTGACCACCAGTGTGATCTAGGCCCTAGTGGCATATCACTAGAATACGCAGAGACAAATAGGCAGGTGACAGGTTGGGGGGCTAAGTTTAGGGCTCATTATTCTTTCTGTCTTTCTAGAATTTTAGTCCCCATTACAGTACATTTATTTACATAAAATGGTGACACATTCTTTAAGGATTTAAAGGGCTTGTCCACTTTCTGCAAACAATTGATATTGTTTGTGTAATGAAAAGTTATACAATTTTCTAAAATACTTTCTGTATCAATTCTTACTGGTTTTCAAAATCTCTGCTTGCTGTCCTTCTATAGAAAGCTTCTATGTTTACCTCCAGTGGATAGAAATCTGTCCATGGTCATGTGATGGACATGCCGGTACACAAGCCGTTATTATCACTGAAAGCAATCAGAGCTGGAACTCTTCGCATGGGACCACGCCCCCACCAGCCACTGTCCCCATGATAAATAAGCCACAATGTTCTTATAATAATAACAATCTTTATTTATGTAGTACCATCAAATTCCACAGCTCTTTACAAATCATAGGACACATATACAAATATAATATTACATTAAAGAGTACAAACAGTCATATGGAGCAATAGGAGTGAGGGTATTGCTCACAAGAGCTTACAGTCTATGAGTTAATTAATGGAGTAAATATATTTTTATAGTATGGGCACTAGAGATGAGCGAACATACTCGTCCGAGCTTGATGCTCGATCGAGCATTAGTGTACTCGTAACTGCTTGTTGCTCGGACGAGTATTTCGCCCGCTCGAGAAAATGGCAGCTCCCGCCGTTTTGCTTTTTGGCGGCCAGAAACAGAGCCAATCACAAGCCAGGAGACTCTGCACTCCACCCAGCATGACGTGGTACCCTTACACGTAGATAGCAGTGGTTGGCTGGCCAGATCAGGTGACCCTGGGATAGACTAGCCGCTGCCCGCGCTGCTCGGATCATTCTCTGTCTGGATGCCGCTAGGGAGAGAGCTGCTGCTGGTCAGGGAAAGCGTTAGGGTGTTCTATTAGCTTACTGTTAGGCAGGAGTGATTCTAAAAGAACCCAACAGCCCTTCTTAGGGCTACAATAACGTTATAATTTTTTTTTTTTTTTATTTGCAGCTAGTACCATATTGTGAGGAATTAGCAGGGGGACTTGCTACAGTTGTGTTTAGCTCTTAGTGACACACATATCCACCTCAAACACCAAAGTGGGAAAATTTATTAGGGGTTTGAGTAGAATTAGGCACAGTCTGCCAGTTTCTTTTTATTTTACGTTTATTGTTTTAATAACTCAGTGTCATCTCATCTTGCATAGTAGTGTGCTGTAATACTTGGCTAGAAAATAGCCATAGGAGAATACAAACGGCTTAATTACGCCTACAGTAGCGTTATATATATTTGTTTTCTGGTTGATCTGCTGGTGGCTGTAGTTGTTGCAGTGCATCTACTAGTAAATTGTGAGCAATTTGGAGTCAGACTTGCGACCACTGTGTTTTAGTGACGCACATATCCATCGCAAAGACCGAAGTGGGAAAATTTATTAGGGCCCGGGGTTGTATTTCAATTAGGCACAGTCTGCCATTTCCTTTTTTATTTTACGTTTATTTTTTTCATAACTCAGCGTCATCTCATCTGGCATAGTAGTGTGCTGTAATACTTGGCTAGAAAATAGCCATAGGAGAATACAAACGGCTTAATTACGCCTACAGTAGCGTTATATATATTTGATTTCTGGTTGATCTGCTGGTGGCTGTAGTTGTTGCAGTGCATCTACTAGTAAATTGTGAGCAATTTGGAGTCAGACTTGCGACCACTGTGTTTTAGTGACGCACATATCCATCGCAAAGACCGAAGTGGGAAAATTTATTAGGGCCCGGGGTTGTATTTCAATTAGGCACAGTCTGCCATTTCCTTTTTTATTTTACGTTTATTTTTTTCATAACTCAGCGTCATCTCATCTGGCATAGTAGTGTGCTGTAATACTTGGCTAGAAAATAGCCATAGGAGAATACAAACGGCTTACTTACGCCTACAGTAGCGTTATATATATTTGATTTCTGGTTGATCTGCTGGTGGCTGTAGTTGTTGCAGTGCATCTACTAGTAAATTGTGAGCAATTTGGAGTCAGACTTGCGACCACTGTGTTTTAGTGACGCACATATCCATCGCAAAGACCGAAGTGGGAAAATTTATTAGGGCACGGGGTTGTATTTCAATTAGGCACAGTCTGCCATTTCCTTTTTTATTTTACGTTTATTTTTTTCATAACTCAGCGTCATCTCATCTGGCATAGTAGTGTGCTGTAATACTTGGCTAGAAAATAGCCATAGGAGAATACAAACGGCTTACTTACGCCTACAGTAGCGTTATATATATTTGATTTCTGGTTGATCTGCTGGTGGCTGTAGTTGTTGCAGTGCATCTACTAGTAAATTGTGAGCAATTTGGAGTCAGACTTGCGACCACTGTGTTTTAGTGACGCACATATCCATCGCAAAGACCGAAGTGGGAAAATTTATTAGGGCCCGGGGTTGGATTTCAATTAGGCACAGTCTGCCATTTCCTTTTTTATTTTACGTTTATTTTTTTCATAACTCAGTGTCATCTCATCTGTCATAGTAGTGTGCTGTAATACTTGGCTAGAAAATAGCCATAGGAGAATACAAACGGCTTAATTACGCCTACAGTAGCGTTATATATATTTGATTTCTGGTTGATCTGCTGGTGGCTGTAGTTGTTGCAGTGCATCTACTAGTAAATTGTGAGCAATTTGGAGTCAGACTTGCGACCACTGTGTTTTAGTGACGCACATATCCATCGCAAAGACCGAAGTGGGAAAATTTATTAGGGCCCGGGGTTGTATTTCAATTAGGCACAGTCTGCCATTTCCTTTTTTATTTTACGTTTATTTTTTTCATAACTCAGCGTCATCTCATCTGGCATAGTAGTGTGCTGTAATACTTGGCTAGAAAATAGCCATAGGAGAATACAAACGGCTTACTTACGCCTACAGTAGCGTTATATATATTTGATTTCTGGTTGATCTGCTGGTGGCTGTAGTTGTTGCAGTGCATCTACTAGTAAATTGTGAGCAATTTGGAGTCAGACTTGCGACCACTGTGTTTTAGTGACGCACATATCCATCGCAAAGACCGAAGTGGGAAAATTTATTAGGGCACGGGGTTGTATTTCAATTAGGCACAGTCTGCCATTTCCTTTTTTATTTTACGTTTATTTTTTTCATAACTCAGCGTCATCTCATCTGGCATAGTAGTGTGCTGTAATACTTGGCTAGAAAATAGCCATAGGAGAATACAAACGGCTTACTTACGCCTACAGTAGCGTTATATATATTTGATTTCTGGTTGATCTGCTGGTGGCTGTAGTTGTTGCAGTGCATCTACTAGTAAATTGTGAGCAATTTGGAGTCAGACTTGCGACCACTGTGTTTTAGTGACGCACATATCCATCGCAAAGACCGAAGTGGGAAAATTTATTAGGGCCCGGGGTTGGATTTCAATTAGGCACAGTCTGCCATTTCCTTTTTTATTTTACGTTTATTTTTTTCATAACTCAGTGTCATCTCATCTGTCATAGTAGTGTGCTGTAATACTTGGCTAGAAAATAGCCATAGGAGAATACAAACGGCTTAATTACGCCTACAGTAGCGTTATATATATTTGATTTCTGGTTGATCTGCTGGTGGCTGTAGTTGTTGCAGTGCATCTACTAGTAAATTGTGAGCAATTTGGAGTCAGACTTGCGACCACTGTGTTTTAGTGACGCACATATCCATCGCAAAGACCGAAGTGGGAAAATTTATTAGGGCCCGGGGTTGTATTTCAATTAGGCACAGTCTGCCATTTCCTTTTTTATTTTACGTTTATTTTTTTCATAACTCAGCGTCATCTCATCTGGCATAGTAGTGTGCTGTAATACTTGGCTAGAAAATAGCCATAGGAGAATACAAACGGCTTACTTACGCCTACAGTAGCGTTATATATATTTGATTTCTGGTTGATCTGCTGGTGGCTGTAGTTGTTGCAGTGCATCTACTAGTAAAATTGTGAGCAATTTGGAGTCAGACTTGCGACCACTGTGTTTTAGTGACGCACATATCCATCGCAAAGACCGAAGTGGGAAAATTTATTAGGGGCCGGGGTTGTATTTCAATTAGGCACAGTCTGCCATTTCCTTTTTTATTTTACGTTTATTTTTTTCATAACTCAGCGTCATCTCATCTGGCATAGCAGTGTGCTTTCATACTTGGCTATAAAATAGCCATAGCAATAGGATAGCATCGTTTGGTTTTAAAAACTAAAAAACACAAAAAAAAACAAAAAAAAAAAAAAAAGTTAAAAAAAAAATTCAAGTTATAACTCTCATTTTCAAAATGTTTAACCCGAGGGCTAGGGGTAGAGGACGAGGGCGGGGACGTGGGCGTCCAACTACTGCAGGGGTCAGAGGCCGTGGTCCTGGGCGGGGTGAGACACCACCTGCTTATGAGGGAGCAGGGGAACGCCGCAGAGCTACACTCCCTAGGTTCATGTCTGAAGTTACTGGGAATCGTGGTAGAGCACTGTTGAGGCCAGAACAGTGCGAACAGGTGATGTCGTGGATTGCCGACAATGCTTCGAGCAATTTGTCCACCAGTCAGTCTTCTACGCAGTCCACCCATGTCACCGAAATCGGCACTCCTCCAGCTCCTGCACCTCAGCCTCCTCCCCCCCAGTCTGCCCCCTCCCAGCAAAATTTGCCATTTGAACCGGCATACTCTGAGGAACTGTTTTCTGGACCCTTCCCACAGTCACAAACCACTTGTCCGGTTGCTGATGAGCAATTTTCCGATGCCCAGGTTTTCCACCAGTCGCAGTCTGTGGGTGATGATGACCTTGTTGACGTAGTGGAAGAAGTGTGTAAAGAGGTGTCCGACGATGAGGAGACACGGTTGTCAGACAGTGGGGAAGTTGTTGTCAGGGCAGGAAGTCCGAGGGGGGAGCAGACTGAGGGATCGGAGGATGATGAGGTGACAGACCCAAGCTGGGTTGAGAGGCCGGGTGAACACAGTGCTTCTGAGACGGAGGAGAGTCCTCGACCAGAACAGGTTGGAAGAGGCAGTGGTGGGGCCAGACGGAGAGGCAGGGCCAGAGCTGGTGCATCAGCGCCAAATGTGTCAACTAGTGAAGCTCCCGTGGCAAGGGCTCCTGCGGCGAGGGCTAGATTTTCAGAAGTCTGGAGGTTCTTTAAGGAAACACCGGATGACCGACGGACTGTGGTGTGCCACATTTGCCAAACCAGGATCAGCAGTGGTTCCACCACTACTAGCTTAACTACCACCAGTATGCGCAGGCATATGAATGCTAAACACCCCACTCAGTGGCAACAAGCGCGTTCACCTCCGGCCGTGCACACCACTGCTCCTTCCCCTGTGTCAGCTGATAGTCAGCCCCCTGCCCAGGACCCTGCCACAAAAACCCCATCGTCGCCTCCACGATCCTCCATAGCATCCACCAGCGTTCAGCTCTCCATACCCCAGACGCTGGAGCGGAAACGCAAATATAGTGCAACCCACCCGCACGCCCAAGCCCTTAATGTGCACATCTCCAGATTGCTAAGCCTGGAGATGCTGCCCTATAGGCTAGTAGAGACCGAGGCCTTTCGCAGCCTCATGGCGGCGGCCGCCCCTCGGTATTCGGTCCCCAGCCGCCACTACTTTTCCCGATGTGCCGTCCCAGCCCTGCACCAGCACGTGTCAGACAACATAATCCGTGCCCTGACCAACGCCGTTTCTGACAAGGTCCACCTGACCACGGACACGTGGACGAGTGCTGCCGGGTAGGGCCACTATATATCTCTGACGGCACATTGGGTTAACTTGGTGGAGGCTGGGACCGAGTGTGACCCTGCGGCTGGTCATATACTGCCGACGCCGAGGATTGCGGGGCCTACCTCGGTCCAGGTGTTTGAGGCCTACTATGCCTCCTCCTCCTCCCACCCCTCCTCCACCTCCTCCTCCGAACGACCATCCGTGGGCATGGCGCCATCAGTCGGTAGCTCTAGGCACCTCAGCAGTGCCGTCGCTAAGCGACAGCAGGCGGTGCTCAAACTGCTGAGCCTAGGCGATAAAAGGCACACCGCCCAAGAACTATTACAGGGCATCACGGCGCAGACTGATCTGTGGCTGGCACCGCTGAACCTGAAGCCAGGCATGGTTGTGTGTGACAACGGCCGTAACCTGGTGGCGGCTCTGCAACTCGGCAGACTGACACATGTGCCATGCCTGGCCCATGTGTTAAATCTGATAGTTCAGCGTTTCCTCAAGACATACCCCAATCTGTCTGATTTGCTCACGAAGGTGCGCCGCATCTGTGCGCATTTCAGGAAGTCCAGCACAGATGCTGCCACTCTCAGGGCAGCGCAGCGCCGCCTCCAACTGCCCGCTCACCGACTGTTGTGCGACGTGCCCACGAGGTGGAATTCAACACTGACCATGTTATCCAGAGTTTACCAGCAGCGCCGAGCGATTGTAGACTGCCAGATGTCAACTTCCACCAGAACTGGTAGTCAGGTCAGTCAGCTTCCTCAAGTCTACAATGAGGAGTGGACGTGGATGTCTGATATCTGTCAGGTGCTGAGTAACTTTGAGGAGTCAACACAGATGGTCAGTGGCGATGCCGCCATCATCAGCCTCACCATCCCGCTGCTTGGCCTGTTGAAAAACTCTCTGGTCAGCATGAAGTCGGAAGCTTTGCGCTCCTCACAAGAGACGGGGGAAGAAGATTCCCTTGTTGATAGCCAAAGCACCCTTAGGTCTGTTTCTCAGCGCATATCGGAGGAGGTGGAGGTGGAGGAGGAAGAGGAGGAGAATGTTGGCGAGACACAAGAGGGGACCATTGTTGAGTCCTTCACTGTTGAGCGTGTATGGGCAGAAGAAGAGGAATTGGAGGAGTTGGAGGAGGAGGAAATGGACAGTCAGGCCAGTGAGGGGAGCGAATTCTTACGCGTTGGTACTCTGGCGCATATGGCAGATTTCATGCTAGGCTGCCTATCCCGTGACCCTCGCGTTCAAAGAATTTATTCCAGCACCGATTACTGGGTGTTCACTCTCCTGGACCCACGGTACAAGCAAAATCTTTCCACTCTCATCCCTGGAGAGGAAAGGAGTGTGAGAATGCATGAATACCAGCAGGCCCTGGTGCACAAGCTGAAACAGTATTTCC
Organism: Engystomops pustulosus; assembly: GCF_040894005.1. NCBI lineage: Eukaryota > Metazoa > Chordata > Amphibia > Anura > Leptodactylidae > Engystomops > Engystomops pustulosus. The sequence goes on along the minus strand of NC_092411.1, from coordinate 124,606,681 downwards.
CTTCTGACAGCGCTAGCGGCAGAGTGCGTAGTTCTGCGGGACAAGTAGCGAGGGAGAGTAGGCGAGCAGGCAGCTTGTCCAGCACTGGCAAGGGTACGCTTTACAAGGCTTTTGCCAGCTTTATGTCACCCCAGCAAGACACTGTCACCTGTCCCCAGTCTCGGCAGAGTAGGGCTGATCTTTACAGAAAGATGGTGAGGGAGTACGTAGCTGACCATACCATCGTCCTAAATGATCACACAGCTCCCTACAACTACTGGGTTTCAAAGCTGGACATGTGGCACGAACTGGCGCTGTACGCCTTGGAGGTTCTTGCCTGCCCTGACGCTAGCATCTTGTCCGAGCGGGTTTTCAGTGCAGCTGGTGGCATCATCACCGATAAGCGTACACGCCTGTCGACTGACAGCGCTGACAGGCTGACGCTTATCAAGATGAATAAAGCATGGATTTCTCCTAATTTCCAATCTCCAGCAGGTGAAGGAAGCTCAACCTGAATAATTTATCCACTCCTCCTCCTCCTCCTCCTCATTTTCCTCCTTCTCCTGCTCTTTGTACAGTAAAGCAGAGGAAACTGGCTATTTTTTGACAGGGCCCACTGGCTCTACCTATAGTACTTTATGCATTTAATTTTTCTGGAGGGCCACCGACCCGGTCCTCTGTTTTAAACAATTTTTGGGAGTGCCACATACAGGCACTCAATCTATTCAATTTTTCTGGAGCTCCACCTACCTGCTCCTCTGGTTTGAAAACTTTTTTGGACTGCCACATACAGGCACTCAATCTATTCAATTTTTCTGGAGGGCCACCTACCTGCTCCTCTGGTTTAAAAACTTTTTTGGACTGCCACATACAGGCACTCAATCTATTCCATTTTTCTGGAGGGCCACCTACCTGCTCCTCTGGTTTAAAAACTTTTTTGGACTGCCACATACAGGCACTCAATCTATTCCATTTTTCTGGAGGGCCACCTACCTGCTCCTCTGGTTTAAAAACTTTTTTGGACTGCCACATACAGGCACTCAATCTATTCCATTTTTCTGGAGGGCCACCTACCTGCTCCTCTGGTTTAAAAACTTTTTTGGACTGCCACATACAGGCACTCAATCTATTCAATTTTTCTGGAGGGCCACCTACCTGCTCCTCTGGTTTAAAAACTTTTTTGGACTGCCACATACAGGCACTCAATCTATTCCATTTTTCTGGAGGGCCACCTACCTGCTCCTCTGGTTTAAAAACTTTTTTGGACTGCCACATACAGGCACTCAATCTATTCCATTTTTCTGGAGGGCCACCTACCTGCTCCTCTGGTTTGAAAAATTTTTTGGACTGCCACATACAGGCACTATCCAAATTGAATTGTCTCCATAGCAGCCTCCACACGTTGTCTCCATTGCTACCTCCAAAAGTCGTCCATATAGCTGCCTCCATACATCGTCCCTTTATCAAACGAGGTTTGTCAGGCCGAAATTTGGGTTGTTTTCATGGATTCCACATCAAAGTTGTTAACTTTGTCGCCACCCTGCTGTGTTATCCACAAAATACACTGGCAAACTTTTACCATTTACGGATATTATTTCAGCGCTTCTTGCGCATCTGTTTACATTCCCCTCACCCGCCATATCCCAAACTTATAAGAACGCTACTACACTTGATCTTATACAAAAGGTTCTTAGAAGTGCTGTTTGGGGAGTAGCCTAGAGACAGGGGCTTGGATTGGCGAAAGCTCGCCTGGCAGCGGAGCGGCAGCTCCATGCCAAGAACCAACTAACATAGTTTTAACTGCAGCACCTTTAATCTACTACTAGTTCACTGCCTCCATACATGCCCGCCTTATCAAACGTGCTGTGTCAGGCAGAATTTTGGGTTGTTTTCATGGCTTCCACAACAAACTTGTTAACTTTGTCGCCACCCTGCTGTGTAATCCACAAAATATACTGGCAAACTTTTACCATTTACGGATATTATTTCAGCGCTTCTTGCGCATCTGTTTACATTCCCCTCACCCGCCATATCCTAAACTTATAAGAACGCTACTACACTTGATCTTATACAAAAGGTTCTTAGAAGTGCTGTTTGGGGAGTAGCCTAGAGACAAGTGCTTGGATTGGCGAAAGCTCGCCTGGCAGCGGAGCGGCAGCTCCATGCCAAGAACCAACTAACATAGTTTTAACTGCAGCACCTTTAATCTACTACTAGTTCACTGCCTCCATACATGCCCGCCTTATCAAACGTGCTGTGTCAGGCAGAATTTTGGGTTGTTTTCATGGCTTCCACAACAAACTTGTTAACTTTGTCGCCACCCTGCTGTGTAATCCACAAAATATACTGGCAAACTTTTACCATTTACGGATATTATTTCAGCGCTTCTTGCGCATCTGTTTACATCCCCCTCACCCGCCATATCCCAAACTTATAAGAACGCTACTACACTTAACTTGGTGCAGGCTGGGACCGAGTCTGACCCTGGGGCTGGTCATATACTGCCGACGCAGAGGATTGCGGGGCCTACCTCGGTCCAGGTCTCAAAGGCCTACTATACCTCCAAATCCTCCCACCCCTCCTCCACCTCCTCCTCCTCCGAATTACCATCCGTGGGCATGGCGCCATCAGTCGGTAGCTCTAGGCACAGCAGCAGTGCCGTCGCTAAGCGACAGCAGGCGGTGCTCAAACTGCTGAGCCTAGGTGATAAAAGGCACACCGCCCAAGAGCTATTGCAGGGCATTCCACATCAAACTTGTTAACTTTGTCGCCACCCTGCTGTGTAAGCCACAAAATATACTGGAAAACTTTTTTCATTTACGGATATTATTTCAGCGCTTCTTGCGCAGATGTTTACATTCCCCTCACCCGCCATATCCCAAACTTATAAGAACGCTACTACACTTGATCTTATCCGAAAGGTTCTTAGAAGTGCTGTTTGGGGAGTAGCCTAGAGACAGGGGCTTGGATTGGCGAAAGCTCGCCTGGCAGCGGAGCGCCAGCTCCATGCCAAGAAACAACTAACATAGTTTTAACTGCAGCACCTTTAATCTACTACTAGTTCACTGCCTCCATACATCGTCCCCTTATCAAACGAGCTGTGTCAGGCAGAATTTTGGATTGTTTTCATGGCTTCCATGTTAACTTTGTCGCCACCCTGCTGTGTAATCCACAAAATATACTGGCAAACTTTTATCATGTACCGATATTATTTGAGCGCTTCTTGCTCACCTCCTTTGGTTCCTCTCTGCTACCCATTGGTTTGAAGCCTGAGTCCATTTAGGGTATGTCGCCATGCCACTCTCTAGCCTTCCGCTGCTGCCGCTGCCTCTGCATGCCGTCCCCTATAGTGTCAGGGTCAATTATTGGATGTTTTAGATGCTATCTAGCTTCATTCTGTCACTCTGTCATGGCCATGCTGTTGCCCATAATTTTGGCATAATGGTGCATTTAAGCAGCCTCAGAGGCATCCATGCATGCTGCCCCTGCTGTTTCCTGTCCATTTCCGTGGTGTTTCCATCCTTTTCTGAGGTTCCCAGGTGTTTGGCCAAGCTTCCCTGTGCAGAGCCTTGGTCCCCTTGAAAAATGCTCGAGTCTCCCATTGACTTCAATGGGGCTCGTTACTCGAAACGAGCACTCGAGCATCGGGAAAAGTTCGTCTCGAATAACGAGTACCCGAGCATTTTAGTGCTCGCTCATCTCTAATGGGCACTTAAATGCAGTAGCAACACAGTTTTTCATTATAGAACAGTTCTTCACAGAATTTATTACTCAAACACTTTATATCAACATGCAACATCTGGCAGACACAAATAAATCCCGTTTATAACAATTGTGTCAGTGAACTTTCTGCTCCGACCCTGTTCCAGTTGTCCACATTTATAGGGCTCCCTACCAACGACTTTAATTATACGCAATGATGTATAGCTATAAAAATATTTTTATTAGATTTTAAAATATTTAAATCTTCATAGAATCTAATTAATGTTATAAAATAAAGTAAATATTTTATTGATAGACCATAATCAACTGATATCAGGTTTTTTGTTCAGTGAACTTCTTCTGAAGAAATGCAGTGGTAAAGTGTCGAACCAGAAGAAGATTTCAGGACATCAAATCCTACTGGAATTAATGCTGGGCTGCATTATCACAGTCTGGCCTTATGCTAACACCGGGAATTGGAAAAGCTCCATGGACTGCAGTGTCTACAAGGTTGCAGAGGTAGTGGACTCCCTCTGTCACCCATCGGCACCCAACAGCAATGCTTCACTTACCAGGCAGGGTCCTCTGAAGGAAACCAGGGCTGCTTGTACTAGCTTTTCTATTAGTACATGCCAGAGGTATACAGAAGTAGTGCAGTGTATAATACAACAAAACAACTAATGTACATTACAGTGTACAAGTACAATACACAAAAATGCCCATCCCTTTAGAAGAGACAAAATTAAAATCACACACCTTTTGTCAATTCCACTCCCTTACAAAACCAAGGTAGTAAATTATTTATACTTTAGAACAAAATATTTTATAAAATAAAAGAAAAAAATTCTCGTATTGACATGCTTAAATCATCCATCACATGAAAAATGATAAGCAATCAAAAGCTATATAAAAATGCTGTTTTAAAAACTACAGGTCTTTACACAAAAAATAGCCTTCACAAAGCTACATTGCCAAAAAAGTCAATATTGCAAAAGGTTTTTTATCCCCAAAAAGGATCTCATTGTGTAAATGAACGTAATTTTTTTAACCCTATTTGGTATCACTTTGGTATTCATAATTACTCAGAGAAAGTTTTTATTTACATTGCACAATAAATGTAGAAAATATTTATTAAAGGAAACTACATATTTGCATATTTTTTGAAACTACTCTAACAAAGGGGTTAATAAAAGTTCATCAGTAGGATAAATTGAAACCAAAAACTACAGTACTGTCAGTGCAGGAAAAAGCGTGAATAAAACTTCTAAACTTTTATTGTTCACATAATTAAAAAACATGGCCAAATATGAAAGCAGACATGCAGTAAACTATATACCATAGATACAGAAGAGATGCTGAGAGATAACTACCCCCAATGCATTGCTATCCAAACCTATGATAAGGGGGGCAATTTTTTTAAAAACAAAATACATACCTGTGTATATTTCCGATTTTGAGTTGTGTCGCATCAACGCCGGCTTTCACGCAACAGAAATCGGGGGTGTGGTCGACAGACAACCCGATTGATTCGGAAAAAACGGCAGCGCCGCGGGATTGTGACTGGACTGGGTAAGTAAATGTGTCCCAAAGTGTCATCCACAGCATACTGTTAACCCCTTAATGACCTGGCCTTTTTTTGTTTTTTAATTTCAGTTTTTCACTCCCCACCTTCAAACATCTATAATCTTTTATTTTTACACGTAAAGAGCTGTGTCATGGCTTATTTTCTGAGTAACAAATTGTACTTCATAGTGATGGAGTATTTAATATTTCATGCCATGTACTGGGAAGCGGGAAAAAAAATCCAAATCCAGTGAAAATGGTGAAAAACCACATTTGTACCGTTTTCTTGTGGGCTTGGATTTTACAGTTTTCACTTTGTGCCACAAATGACATGTCTACTTTATTCTTTGGGTCAGTATGATCATGGGGATACCAAATTTGTATAGGTTTTATAATGTTTTCATACATTTACAAAAATTCTAACTTCCTGTACAAAAATATTTTTTTGGCTTTTGCCATCTTCTGGCGCCAATAACTTTTTCAAACTTTGGTGAACGGAGCTGTGAGTGGTGTAATTTTTTGTGACTTTTGATGATGTTTTAATTGCTATGATTTTTAGGACTCTGCGACCTTTTGATAACTTTTGATAGATTATTTAAAATATTTTCCAAAATGGCAAAAAGTGCGCTATTTTCCCTTACAGGGTTAAACGCAGTGAAAAACTGTTATTATACTTTGATAGATTGGGCATTTTTGGATACCTAATGTGTTTATGATTTTAACTGTTTATTAATATTTATATCAGTTCTAGGGAAAGGGGGGTGATTTGAATATTAAGGGGTTTTTTTAAATAATTTTTTAAAACTTTTTTATATTTTTCAGGCTACGTAGGGTACTTTAACCCTAGGTTGTCTGATCGATCCTATCGTATACTGCTATACTACTGTATGGCGGTATATGGAGATTTTCCTCCCCATTCATTACAATGTGCACATTGTAATGCTAGGGTTAAATGAGCCAGCCTCAGGTCGATGGATCAACCATGGGCCGGCGGCTTCAAAAAGATGCAGAAAAGACAATTTTGCAGAAAAGACTCACCGGCTATGGAGAGCTCAGCCCGCGAGCATTTTACATGCAACAGGACCCGACACGCGCCATACTAGTACGGCGCGCTTCGGTAAGGGGTTAAAGGGAACCTGTCACCAGGGGCCTCATTTTCACTAAAGCCATATTACAGAAGTCTATTACAGCTGCATTGTAAATATGTCTTTGGTGCAAGGTAAGTTATAACACACAATTATATTGTAATGTAAATGCTTAGAAAAAGCAGAAAGCACTATTTGCAATGCAGCTGTAATGGGCTTGTAACATGGCTTTAGTGAAAATGAGGTCCCTGGTGACAGGTTCCCTTTAAAAATGTGCCTATTGGTGCATTTTTTCATGCAAAATGCGCTTGTGCAGTACAACCTACTTGCAATAGGTAATGTGAACTGGTTATCCACCATCTTCAGGACAAAGGTGATAAACCCTATGTGACGGAGCATGACGCATTGTCAATTCTGAACTTCACTCACTCATTATTTGAATACTACCAAAAAAATTAAGTTAAAAGACATTTTTACAGATAAACCTACTTCCCAGCACAGCTTTTAAGGACCAGAGTCAATTATGTGGGTGAGATGAGTGATTTCCTTTTCTATTGAATTCCCATACCTTTGCTAATAGGGATTTATCTGTTATATTTGGCATTTTGTATGTTTATATACTGAAACCAATAAAAACAATGAAACAGAAAATAATTAAAGCTCTTCATGGATTCTACTTTGGTTGTGACTTGCATACAATCCCTTATTTAGTAAACAGTGAAATGTGGGTAATATACTTAATATTTATCTTGTATAGTCATTTTATAATGCCAGTTAAACTGCCCATATGATGCAGTTCATAACTTTTTCATTCAATATAATTTTGAGGACAAGAAGTGAGCTTGAATATCAATTTAGCATAACAATTTTGGATGACTGGGAGATGGTATTATAGTTTTAGGGGAATGTAAATACTTTAGCTAAAATTAACAGTGGTAAAGAAAAAACATCAGCTAATTTCAGACTCAACACATGTTGATATAATTTTAGCTGCAGACTCATCTAATAGAAATGCAAATGAAGAAGTAAAACAACATCCTGAAAGTACGAAAAAAAGTATCATAATCACTTCTGACATTATGCTATGTATAAAAGAATGAATTGAACTTGTAGAAAATACCTTCACTCTGCACAGATGGCAAAAGAATGGCTGAAAGTAAACTACAGTTTTCTTCATATTCCAAGCATCTACTGCACTGTGTGCTATATATCATCCTTTATGCAAGAAAAGAAATCTTAATGTGTGGGGTTTTTTTATCGCAATTTATACAATAAAGAAACTATTCTTGTGCTGGTTTTTCAGAACAGAAAATTCAAAGTAGTGCTGGATCCTAAGGAGGTAAGTAATCAACAGACAATAGATTAAAATTTGTGGAAATGTATCAGTGCTTGAACAGTTTTCTGGGTACAAGACCTGAAATAATTGCAATTGCTTGCGCACAACCAGGTACTGTGACTATTCTTTCTGTCAAGCCATCTCCACCCCAAGTTCTTTTACATTAGCTATAGTCTGCGCCTGTTCATGCACAGGTCAAGGGACACAGTGAAATTCTAGAACAATTATATGGCAGCACAGCCAGTTAGGAGCCTCCTGATACATATGCAGTGTGGTAGAAGGACTGGCTTTTCATCATATGCTGGTGCACAATGGGGATACTCTACTAAGGGTCCATCGGACGCATTTTCATCGCGTTTCCCAACAATTTCCATTTTGTGGCCAATTCCCCCAGGATTTTGGCGCACTTGATTGGATTTTGGCGCATCGGCGCTGGCTTGCACGTGACATAAATGGGGGGGGGGCGGGCCGCTGGACAACCCGACGTATTCGGACAATTCGTGGAATTTAAAAAAGGATTTGAATCACAAGATCAAGCACTCACATGCACCAGGAAGAAGAAGGTGAACTCCGTCAGACCTCAGCGTGTAAGAGACGGATGCAGGAACACATGGTGCACGAGCTTAGTGAATCGCGGCAGACCCGAATCCTCGTCGGACAGCGCACCACGGGACTGCGACAGGACCGGGTAAGTAAATGTGCCCCAATGAGTCAGTGTATGATAAATTTCCCATAGTTTGTTTGTTAAACAATTATTGACAACAACCATCAGTTATTTTAGGCAATTTGTACCATACTATACCCAATGGGGGAAATTTATCACGGTTTATAAGCCAGTTTTCTGGAGTTCAACCCTGAAATATTTGCAATTCCTTATGAAATGCCAGGAATTGCTATTATTATCCCGGTTGTACAATAGTACAGCCAGATGCCAGAAATATCTAGAGGCTTGATATCCAATGTGGTTGAGGGGAGAGCTTTTTATCATATGCTGGAGCACAAAATCCCAGAATATGATACATTCCCCAATTTGTTAAAATATTTGATAAATTGGAAAAAACATTACTTGCAACAACTAAGTGTGATGGTTTCATTAAATGGAACCTTTCAGCAGATCCTCCTCCATCTGGCTAGGGGGAATGGTTTGCAAGGTTTATTTCTCTATAGGCCTATCAATAAAGCACAGCTGGGAAGGGAGAAGTCATGGAAAGGGGATGACAAACAGTTCACTCTTCTCCATTTGCCTAACTGTTTTTGAGATAGTTTTTTTCTGAAATGCAGCAACATTTCAGAGATGTGCATATTAAGAATGATGACCATATCTAAATTTTATGATGGTTATGATTAAAGCACTATGGATCTGCTAACAAATTTCTTTTAACTCTTTTCAATCACATTATCATTATAAATTGATTTTATGGCCATCGAGGGACATTTGTCTGCCTGAGGTCATCTTAAAGAGCTGGGCAACTGGATTTGTAAAATACCACTGGTTAACATCATTTTGGATACAACAGTTAAAAAATACTGACACTATAGGATCTCTACAGGCATCCATCAGGCAATATAGCAGTGGTAAAACAAAATAATGGAGGACAACACCCATCTTGACAGGTGCTACTCTCTCAATTCAGCAATTGCAATAGAACAGATACGTGTTGCGAGTAAAAATATTTTAGCTCAGGACATTTGACAAGGAATTTGAAGCTCTGTAATACAAAGTTAGAGGTACAAATGAAATACAGTAAGTAAACACAAAATTGCATACAAGTGTTGGTGTTCCCTTTAGACGAAACAAAAAAGAAATTTCAGTACAGCAGCAGACTGAGCTACCCATGGTGGCTGTAAGTGCCTAGTTTAATTGCCAATTAGAAGCTAAATCTACTGGTGAGGGCTGTTAATACGAAATAATAGACTTTCTCTGCCAGAAAAAAACAACCCCTGGGTGTGAAAAATTGGAGGAATGTCTTTTTCACAAAAACAATCAAAGTGCAAGCTGCATTGAGACCATGAAGAAGGTCTACTTCAAGCCAACTAGGATAGTATTACAAAAGTAGTATCTCTAAGGTCTGAGGTTGTTTTGAAGCTAAATCCACTGGAGGTCTAGTTATAGTAAAAGATACAATGAAATAAATGGAACACAACGTACATGGAGAGTTGCATTATCCTTTCGCACTGTGATGCAAGGTGACCAACTGCTACCAACTAAATTCATAATTGGACAATAACTGTACAGAGGAGCAAAGAATCCCGATACGTACAGCCTGGCATTGCAGGAACTGTCCCTTTCAAACTCTGCCTTCATCCCATATAAGTTTCATCATGTCCCACAACATGAAGTGCTGCTTTTTCTACGTGCCCATTCCAGGGGAACTTTCTGTTATGAGTAGGTAGAGAGGGTCTACTGAGGACTTTTAAGGAGCTAGAGGGATTTAAGTCAGCAGCTAAACATAAATATTTAAATTGGCAGCACTTAGCTTATGCTGCTCCCTGCAACTAATGAAATCAGCAATTTAAGGCCAAAGGCTCAACTAAACCCATGGTATATGCTTTTTCTTCCTCTTTCTTAGCACACTGGGGTGCTCCAAAGATCAGTATTTAATTATTAGCTTTATTTCTCTTATTTGTTTACCGCTCATATGTTTCCTTCAGGTGCCAAACACACATTATTATATGAATGTGCCTCAACCTGACCTGCAGGCAAAATGAAATTTCCAGTGTCAAGTCATTGTAGAGCAGTAAGTTATTGCTCCTTAAGACTGACACCTACCCTTTCTGCAGGGTAACATACAGGAAAGATCTTGATTTGTCAGGAATAGTTTCGAGGTCTAATGCATCAACTAGGAACGTATACCCTTTCCTTCAATATTACAATAAGCCAGATAAAAAAAGGCTACATATAGTCACCATTTTCTCATGCAAATTATGATGTTTTGGCATACATAATCATCCTAACACAGGGAATGATGAGGGTACAGTTCATAAAATATTACTGTGACTGGACTATGGGGGTTATTTATCATACGCCGCCACAGCGCTAGTCCCCTCCCCAGCCACGCCCCTCATTACTTCCCTCCACGCCCCGTGGCGGTGGCGGAAAGAGGGAAAAAATTGCAAGCGCTAGCAATGAGCTAGCATTTGTAATTATCTAGGTCTTCTACGCCACTGAAAAAAACTCTAATTATATGAATCATTGCAGTACAATTCACTCACAAACCGCATTTATGATCCTGCAATTACTATTCAGCCCTGAGCTTTGAAGTGACTGTACATTAACTTTGCAAACTTCACTTTACATGTGATTCTTAAATTAATATCCAAGTTTTAGATTTGTTTCTATGTATGTAAGCAGGTACTTATTACTTATATAACTTAGAAGGTCTAAGTCAAAATACATTATCCTTTTTACCTTCAAGAATAACCTGCAAAGCTTTGGTGAAAAATAAGTCATACCTATGAAATATATCTTGATCTTTCTGCACACTGAAAATCGACACACTAAAATGATTGTATTTTAACTCTGCTAAATGGTATTTGTGTACTGCATGGGTGCCTTCTACACAATAAGTTAGAAATCTCATAATACAAGTATAAAAGATGTGTACGTAATCCCTCTCACTAGACAGTTGGCCTTTACACCATACTGGGAAGTTTCCATCCAAAAACTGCCTTATTTAATTTTACCTTTCTATTTTAAGTTACACATCTGAGACTTCATAATCTTATCTTCATCAAGCTGGTTTGCTCTTTCTCAGTTCCATAATCAAAGTTCCTTGATGGCAGGCTTTAGAAATCATCTCCAGGGAGAAGAGAAGTGCCTGTGAAAAGCCTTATCGGGAAACTACAGAACATCCTGCTTGTCTTTATCTCATCTCATCTTATTTCTTAATGGCTGTCATTGGATTGCAGAGAATTAACTGATATTCTAGTTTGCCATTATAGGAACAGAAGTGAAAGCTCATCTAACAATACACTGTAAAAGGAGTGGAAATGCGCTTTACTAGAAAATCTGAGCTTGTCTTTGAGAAACAATCACATTCATTACAGCAGTAATGTAATTATGTTTTTCAGAGTTACAAAGTACAGATTCTCAATCAGATAGCTACTTCTGTAGCTGTCAAAATCACAGAATGTGCATTGCTAATCTGATAAATCCAAATTATTAATTGAAATGCGACCCACAAAGCTAGTTTGACAAAAAAAAAAATAAAAGGATACACGGCTCTGAAATAAATGAGTATTGTCTAATAAACTGTATAACTGAACAACTGGTTATTACTTATTGTAAACTACCTATTTATTGTAACTAGCTCTGAAGGGAAATTCTAGTCTACTTTGCCTCATTGTTCTTTTATTATATTTTTATTTTTCATCAGTTTACTAGGCAATCAATAGGAAATTGATAGGGTATCAGCATCAGGCAACCCCCACCAGTTCTGCTGATAAACCGAGAATTCAATAAAAAATCTTCTACTACATAATTGTTCAGATGAATCACTAAGGTAAGTTAAAATATACCCATGGTTTGTTGGTGAGATGTGAAGAATAATACCTTATTTATTAAAATGATTTTTTAAATTGAATTAATGGAAACTGATCTGCAGTAACCTTGTCTGACCAGTACCCAGAGAACGAAGACACATGCATCCCTTTCTATATTTTATTTATCAGTCCAATTATTTATCTTGCCTAATGGTCAGTAGTGATGAGCAGACGCATACAAGTTGAAATTGAAACTCTTGAACTTTTGTTCAGGTCCTGGTTTGGGTACTGAATGTGAACCAAACCCTCCGTAACACCCGCGATCGGTGGTACATGCTGTGGTTGTTACCTGTTTAAATGCTGCTAGCAATAGTATGACAGTATGCCTGCCCACCCACAAGAGAACTTTGTGGCAGGGTGGAGACAGGAGGGGTATTTACTCCTCAACCCTACCATTTCCATTTGTGTTGCAGCCACCCGGTTGGTAACGGTGGGGTGAAATATGGTGTGCTCACGGCACTGTGACACTGTGCACAACAGAACATTTATGGACGTATGCATGAGGCCTTAATCTAAAATTGCATTTATGAACACATCAAATAACAATCATCACTTGAAACTATATACTCTGAAAGACAAAAACACTGTGCTTCAACCAAACATGGACATTATCCCCTTAAGGACGCAGGGTTTTTTTTAGCTCATTTCTCGCTCTCCACCTTCAAAAATCCATAACTTTTTCATTTTTATGTTTATAGACCTGTGTAAGGGCTTATTTTGTGCGTAACAAATTCTGCTTTCCCGTGATGTTATTTATTTTAACATGCCGTGTACTGCGAAGCTGAAAAAAAATTCCAAATGTGGAAAAATTGAAAAAAAAACACACATGCGTCAGGTTCTTGGAGGCTCAGTTTTTACGACTTTCACTCTTCGCTCCAAATAACACACCCACTTTATTCTTTGGTTCAGTGGGATCGCGGTGATACCACATTTATATAGGTTTTATTGTGTTTTAATACATTTTCAAAAATTAAACGAATGTGTACAAAAAAGATTTATTGTCATCTTCTGAAGCTAATAACTTTTTCATACTTTGGCGCACGGAGCTGTGTGATGTGTCATTTTTTGTGAAATGAGCCGAAGTTTGCATTGCTATCATTTTGAGGTCTGTACGACATTTTGATCATTTTTTATTCAATTTTTTATGTCATGTAAAAAGGTGTAAAAGTCGCATTTCGGACATTTGGGCGCCATTTCCCGTCTCGGAGGTCACCGCCGGCCGTAACTGTTTTTATATTTTGATAGGTCGGGAATTTTGGGACACGGCGATACCTAATGTGTCTGTGATTTTTACTGTTTCTTATGTTTTATATCAGTACGAGCGAAAGGGGCAGGATTTGAATTTTTAATATTTTATACATTTTTTTTTTTTTTTAAACTTTTTTTTTTCTTTTTTTTCCCACTATTTCTTAGACCATCTAGGGTACATTTACCCTAGATGGTCAGATCGTTCCTACCATATACTGCAATACTTCTGTATTGCAATATATGGCATTTTTGCAGCTCATTCATTACAATGAGCCACTGGCTCATTGTAACGAATCTGCAGAAGCCAGATAGCCTTGGGTCAAACGAAGAACCGAGGCTACCATGGCAACCGTTCGCCGTCTTTTAAATGCCGCCGGCGACTTTGCCGGAAACTTTATCAGAGTAGCTACAATATATGTGTTATAATATGTCTTATAATTACCATGTTAAAGTTTCCTATAAGTGGGCAACCCGTTTAAGAATGGTTCAAGGACTCCTCTCTCAATTTAGTAATGTTCCATACTATAAAATGAATATTTATAAATCACTTAAGTTGGGACAAAATTTATCTGTGTATAGTTGTAACAAACCATGTAGAGTTATACTATGTTCATTTGCACTGCTCCTGAGAGCTGAAACACCCAGAACAGTGATACAATTGTGTGCACACCCGTTCCCAGCAAAGAGTGGCTGATGGATCAATCGAGAAGCCCTATGCAGAGAATACACCTTGGTATGGAACTTCAAGGAGGATATTTCAGACTGAAGACCTAGATCCTTCATGAATTCTGACAGTAGATGGCCTTCTTGAGCTGACACTAAAAGCACTATAACATCTACACCATATAGAGATCATATGATACAGTAAAACTGTGCCCCATAAAATAGTTATCTTCCCTAAAATTCTTCCCCTTGTGAATAAAATAACTAACTGCAAAAGATAACACACTGCATAACCTTCTATGGTCATGTGCTTATAGTTTCCCTTTTAATAATTTGTTGGTTAAACACGGTCCAGTTTTCGCTACAGATTTGTTGAGAACTGACAGTAATCTGCAATGTTTCCCAAAGAGAGATTTAAAACTTCTACTCCCTTCTAAAATGTTTTCAGGTAAGTGTTGGAGAATTGTGGCCTTATGGGTTCACTATATTACACTTTCAAGGGAATGTCCCAAGGCAGCTGCCTTCTGAGTAGTGATGAGCTTACCCAAACCCGTAATGTTTTGGATCCCGGAGGTCTCTGGCCATTGAAATGCTGCCCGCAGCTTTGCTGCAACATTTAATAAGCTAACACCTGGGTATTAAATAGTAGGTGTTTGGGTTCAGTTCTCGGACCTTACCCTGAACATCACAAATTCTGAGTCACTCTGAATAACCTAGTGAAAAAAGTTTATCATTTTCTCTATACATTGAAACCCAATTTATATATATATCTTAATATTGGGGGAAGACATAGTCCCAAATCAATACAGTTGTTCTTTGCTACATATGAATATCAGCCTCCTCCCCTATTGCATGTGGTGTCTGAGTCCGTGTCCCTGTGTCATCATCATTATCTCCTGTCTCCGATAGCTTTTTATCCTTCCGGCCCCTTCTCTTATGCAGCTGTTAGCTGACTTTGTGATTTAAGCTCTAGCCGCTAAAGTCTGCTGCAGGGAGGGGGGAGGGAGGAATGAGGGAGAGGTAGCAGAGCGGACAGGAGATAATTATGATGGTACACAGGGACTCGGAAGTCCCTATTACTGGATGTAGTTTGGTGGCAGTGAGCCAGGTATATTTTTATTTACTTTTAAAAGTGAGTAGAATGTTAATTATAAAAGCAGATTGGAAAATAGTGGAACAGCTTATGGGAACCTGTCATTAGGTGAAAATGTATGACCCTGATGACAGGTACATAATTCCCTACATCCCTCTCAAAGCACATAAATCAACTGTAACTGCAGTTTTTCTTTTCCAAACTCTCTATCTTTTATTCCAATCTACATCTACACAGCTTTTCTGATCACTCAAATGGTTTCAATATATTTTTAGAAAGAGCCTGTGTGCAAGGAGGGAATAACAGTGAACTAGAAAAATAATTTGTAACTGTAGTTTTATATATATACATATGTGTGTGTACTATAAACATTAGAGATGAGCGAACATACTCGTCCGAGCTTGATGCTCGTTCGAGCATTAGCGTACTCGAAACTGCTCGTTGCTCGGACGAATACTTCGCCCGCTCGAGAAAATGGCAGCTCCCGCCGTTTTGCTTTTTGGCGGCCAGAAACATAGCCAATCACAAGCCAGGAGACTCTGCACTCCACCCAGCATGACGTGGTACCCTTACACGTCGATAGCAGTGGTTGGCTGGCAAGATCAGGTGACCCTGGGATAGACTAGCCCCTGCCTGCGCTGCTCGGATCATTCTGTGTCTGGATGCCGCTAGGGAGAGAGCTGCTGCTGGTCAGGGAAAGCGTTAGGGTGTTCTATTAGAATAGTGTTAGGCAGGAGTGATTCAACAAGAACCCAACAGCCCTTCTTAGGGCTACAATAACGTTATACTTTTTTTTTGTTTGTTTGCTTGTGGCTGGGCTTGCTGGCACTAGTAGTGCAGCTAGTACCATATTGTGAGGAATTTGCAGGGGGACTTGCTACCGTTGTGTTTAGCTCTTAGTGACACACATATCCACCTCAAACACCAAAGTGGGAAAATTTATTAGGGGTTTGATTTCAATTAGGCACAGTGTGGCAGTTTCTTTTTATTTTACGTTTATTTTTTCATAACTCAGCGTCATCTCATCAGTGTGCTTTCATACTTGGCTAGAAAATAGCCAAAGGAGAATCCAAACGGCTTACTTACGCCTACAATAGCGTTATATATATTTTATTTCTGGTTGATCTGCTGGTGGCTGTCCTTGCTGCAGTGCATATACTAGCCAATTGTGAGGAATTTGGAGTGAGACTTGCGACCGCTGTGTTTAGCGCTTAGTGACGCACATATCCATCGCAAAGACCAAAGTGGGAAAATTTATTAGGGGTTGGATTTCAATTAGGCACAGTCTGCCATTTCCTTTTTATTTTACGTTTATTTTTTCATAACTCAGCGTCATCTCATCAGTGTGCTTTCATACTTGGCTAGAAAATAGCCAAAGGAGAATCCAAACGGCTTACTTACGCCTACAATAGCGTTATATATATTTTATTTCTGGTTGATCTGCTGGTGGCTGTCCTTGCTGCAGTGCATATACTAGCCAATTGTGAGGAATTTGGAGTGAGACTTGCGACCGCTGTGTTTAGCGCTTAGTGACGCACATATCCATCGCAAAGACCGAAGTGGGAAAATTTATCAGGGGTTGGATTTCAATTAGGCACAGTCTGGCAGTTTCTTTTTATTTTACGTTTATTTTTTCATAACTCAGCGTCATCTCATCAGTGTGCTTTCATACTTGGCTAGAAAATAGCCAAAGGAGAATCCAAACGGCTTACTTACGCCTACAATAGCGTTATATATATTTTATTTCTGGTTGATCTGCTGGTGGCTGTCCTTGCTGCAGTGCATATACTAGCCAATTGTGAGGAATTTGGAGTGAGACTTGCGACCGCTGTGTTTAGCGCTTAGTGACACACATATCCATCGCAAAGACCGAAGTGGGAAAATTTTATTAGGGGTTGGATTTCAATTAGGCACAGTCTGGCAGTTTCTTTTTATTTTACGTTTATTTTTTCATAACTCAGCGTCATCTCATCAGTGTGCTTTCATACTTGGCTAGAAAATAGCCAAAGGAGAATCCAAACGGCTTACTTACGCCTACAATAGCGTTATATATATTTTATTTCTGATTGATCTGCTGGTGGCTGTCCTTGCTGCAGTGCATATACTAGCCAATTGTGAGGAATTTGGAGTGAGACTTGCGACCGCTGTGTTTAGCGCTTAGTGACGCACATATCCATCGCAAAGACCGAAGTGGGAAAATTTATTAGGGGTTGGATTTCAATTAGGCACAGTCTGGCAGTTTCTTTTTATTTTACGTTTATTTTTTCATAACTCAGCGTCATCTCATCAGTGTGCTTTCATACTTGGCTAGAAAATAGCCAAAGGAGAATCCAAACGGCTTACTTACGACTACAATAGCGTTATATATATTTTATTTCTGGTTGATCTGCTGGAGGCTGTCCTTGCTGCAGTGCATATACTAGTCAATTGTGAGGAATTTGGAGTGAGACTTGCGACAGCTGTGTTTAGCGCTTAGTGACGCACATATCCATCGCAAAGACCGAAGTGGGAAAATTTATTAGGGGTTGGATTTCAATTAGGCACAGTCTGGCAGTTTCTTTTTATTTTACGTTTATTTTTTCATAACTCAGCGTCATCTCATCAGTGTGCTTTCATACTTGGCTAGAAAATAGCCAAAGGAGAATCCAAACGGCTTACTTACGCCTACAATAGCGTTATATATATTTTATTTCTGGTTGATCTGCTGGTGGCTGTCCTTGCTGCAGTGCATATACTAGCCAATTGTGAGCAATTTGGAGTGAGACTTGCGACCGCTGTGTTTAGCGCTTAGTGACGCACATATCCATCGCAAAGACCGAAGTGGGAAAATTTATTAGGGGTTGGATTTCAATTAGGCACAGTCTGCCATTTCCTTTTTATTTTACGTTTATTTTTTCATAACTCAGCGTCATCTCATCTGGCATAGCAGTGTGCTTTCATACTTGGCTAGAAAATAGCCATAGCAATAGGATAGCATTGTTTGGTTTTAAAAACTAAAAAACACAAAAAAACACAAAAAAAAGTAAAAAAAAAAAATTAAAGTTATAACTTTCATTTTCAAAATGTTTAACCCGAGGGCTAGGGGTAGAGGACGAGGACGAGGGCGGGGACGTGGGCGTCCAACTACTGCAAGGGTCAGAGGCCGTGGACCTGGGTGGGGTGAGACACCACCTGCTGATGAGGGAGCAGGGGAACGCCGCAGAGCTACACTCCCTAGGTTCATGTCTGAAGTTACTGGGACTCGTGGTAGAGCACTGTTGAGGCCAGAACAGTGCGAACAGGTGATGTCGTGGATTGCCGACAATGCTTCGAGCAATTTGTCCACCAGTCAGTCTTCCACGCAGTCCACCCATGTCACCGAAATCGGCACTCCTCCAGCTCCTGCACCTCAGCCTCCTCCCCCCCAGTCTGCCCCCTCCCATGAAAATTTGGCATTTGAACCGGCATACTCTGAGGAACTTTTTTCTGGACCCTTCCCACAGTCACAAACCACTTGTCCGGTTGCTGCTGAGCAATTTTCCGATGCCCAGGTTTTCCACCAGTCGCAGTCTGTGGGTGATGATGACCTTCTTGACGTAGTGGAAGAAGTGTGTAAAGAGGTGTCCGACGATGAGGAGACACGGTTGTCAGACAGTGGGGAAGTTGTTGTCAGGGCAGGAAGTCCGAGGGGGGAGCAGACTGAGGGATCGGAGGATGATGAGGTGACAGACCCAAGCTGGGTTGAGAGGCCGGGTGAACACAGTGCTTCTGAGACGGAGGAGAGTCCTCGACCAGAACAGGTTGGAAGAGGCAGTGGTGGGGCCAGACGGAGAGGCAGGGCCAGAGCAGGTGCATCAGCGCCAAATGTGTCACGTAGTGAAGCTCCCATGGCGAGGGCTCCCGCGGCGAGGGCTAGATTTTCAGAAGTCTGGAGGTTCTTTAAGGAAACACCGGATGACCGACGGACTGTGGTGTGCAACCTTTGCCAAACCAGGATCAGCAGGGGTTCCACCACTACTAGCTTAACTACCACCAGTATGAGCAGGCATATGAATGCTAAACACCCCACTCAGTGGCACCAAACCCGTTCACCTCCGGCCGTGCACACCACTGCTCTTTCCCCTGTGTCAGCTGATAGTCAGCCCCCTGCCCAGGACCCTGGCACAAAAACCCCATCGTCGCCTCCACGATCCTCCACAGCATCCACCAGCGTTCAGCTCTCCATACCCCAGACGCTGGAGCGGAAACGGAAATATAGTGCAACCCACCCGCACGCCCAAGCCCTTAATGTGCACATCTCCAGATGGCTTAGCCTGGAGATGCTGCCCTATAGGCTAGTAGAGACCGAGGCCTTTCGCAACCTCATGGCGACGGCCGCCCCTCGGTATTCGGTCCCCAGCCGCCACTACTTTTCCCGATGTGCCGTCCCAGCCCTGCACCAGCACGTGTCAGACAACATCATCCGTGCCCTGACCAACGCCGTTTCTGACAAGGTCCACCTGACCACGGACACGTGGACGAGTGCTGCCGGGCAGGGCCACTATATATCGCTGACGGCACATTGGGTTAACTTGGTGGAGGCTGGGACCGAGTCTGACCCTGCGGCTGGTCATATACTGCCGACGCCGAGGATTGCGGGGCCTACCTCGGTCCAGGTCTTTCAGGCCTACTATGCCTCCTTCCCTTCCCACCCCTCCTCCACCTCCTCCTCCGAACTACCATCCGTGGGCATGGTGCCATCAGTCGGTAGCTCTAGGCACAGCAGCAGTGCCGTCGCTAAGCGACAGCAGGCGGTGCTCAAACTGCTGAGCCTAGGCGATAAAAGGCACACCGCCCAAGAGCTAGTACAGGGCATCACGGCGCAGACTGATCTGTGGCTGGCACCGCTGAACCTGAAGCCAGGCATGGTTGTGTGTGACAACGGCCGTAACCTGGTGGCGGCTCTGCAACTCGGCAGACTGACACATGTGCCATGCCTGGCCCATGTGTTAAATCTCATAGTTCAGCGTTTCCTCAAGACATACCCCAATCTGTCTGATTTGCTCACGAAGGTGCGCCGCATCTGTGCGCATTTCAGGAAGTCCAGCACAGATGCTGCCACTCTCAGGGCAGCGCAGCGCCGCCTCCAACTGCCCGCTCACCGACTGTTGTGCGACGTGCCCACGAGGTGGAATTCAACATTAACCATGTTATCCAGAGTTTACCAGCAGCGCAGAGCGATTGTAGACTGCCAGATGTCAACTTCCACCAGAACTGGTAGTCAGGTCAGTCAGCTTCCTCAAGTCTACAATGAGGAGTGGACGTGGATGTCTGATATCTGTCAGGTGCTGAGTAACTTTGAGGAGTCAACACAGATGGTCAGTGGCGATGCCGCCATCATCAGCCTCACCATCCCGCTGCTTGGCCTGTTGAAAAACTCTCTGATCAGCATGAAGTCGGAAGCTTTGCGCTCGTCACAAGAGACGGGGGAAGAAGATTCCCTTGTTGATAGCCAAAGCAGCCTTAGGTCTGTTTCTCAGCGCATATCGGAGGAGGTGGAGGTGGAGGAGGATGAGGAGGAAGAGGAGGAGAATGTTGGCGAGACACAAGAGGGGACCATTGTTCAGTCCTTCACTGTTCAGCGTGTATGGGCAGAAGAAGAGGAGTTGGAGGAGTTGGAGGAGGAGGAAATGGACAGTCAGGCCAGTGAGGGGAGTGAATTCTTACGCGTTGGTACTCTGGCGCATATGGCAGATTTCATGCTAGGCTGCCTATCCCGTGACTCTCGCTTTCAAAGAATTTATTCCAGCACCGATTACTGGGTATTCACTCTCCTGGACCCACGGTACAAGCAAAATCTTTCCACTCTCATCCCTGGAGAGGAAAGGAGTGTGAGAATGCATGAATACCAGCAGGCCCTGGTGCACAAGCTGAAACACTATTTCCCTTCTGACAGCGCTAGCGGCAGAGTGTGTAGTTCTGCGGGACAAGTAGCGAGGGAGAGTAGGCGAGCAGGCAGCTTGTCCAGCACTGGCAAGGGTACGCTTTACAAGGCTTTTGCCAGCTTTATGTCACCCCAGCAAGACACTGTCACCTTTCCCCAGTCTCGGCAGAGTAGGGCTGATCTTTACAGAAAGATGGTGAGGGAGTACGTAGCTGACCATACCATCGTCCTAAATGATCACACAGCTCCCTACAACTACTGGGTTTCAAAGCTGGACATGTGGCACGAACTGGCGCTGTACGCCTTGGAGGTTCTTGCCTGCCCTGCCGCTAGCGTGTTGTCCGAGCGGGTTTTCAGTGCAGCTGGTGGCATCATCACCGATAAGCGTACACGCCTGTCGACTGACAGCGCTGACAGGCTGACGCTTATTAAGATGAATAAAGCCTGGATTTCTCATAATTTCCAATCTCCACCAGGTGAAGGAAGCTCAACCTGAATAATTTATCCACTCCTCCTCCTCCTCATTTTCCTCCTTCTCCTCCTCTTTGTACACTAAAGCAGAGGAAACTGGCTATTTTTTGACAGGGCCCACTGGCTCTAGCTATAGTACTTTATGCATTTAATTTTTCTGGAGGGCCACCTACCCGGTCCTCTGTTTTAAACAATTTTTGGGAGTGCCACATACAGGCACTCAATCTATTCAATTTTTCTGGAGGGCCACCTACCTGCTCCTCTGGTTTGAAAACTTTTTTGGACTGCCACATACAGGCACTCAATCTATTTCATTTTTCTGGAGGGCCACCTACCTGCTCCTCTGGTTTGAAAACTTTTTTGGACTGCCACATACAGGCACTCAATCTATTTCATTTTTCTGGAGGGCCACCTACCTGCTCCTCTGGTTTGAAAACTTTTTTGGACTGCCACATACAGGCACTCAATCTATTTCATTTTTCTGGAGGGCCACCTACCTGCTCCTCTGGTTTGAAAACTTTTTTGGACTGCCACATACAGGCACTATCCAAATTAAATTGTCTCCATAGCAGCCTCCACACGTTGTCTCCATTGCTACCTCCAAAAGTCGTCCATATAGCTGCCTCCATACATCGTCCCCTTATCAAACGAGGTATGTCAGGCAGAAATTTGGGTTGTTTTCATGGATTCCACATCAAAGTTGTTAACTTTGTCGCCACCCTGCTGTGTTATCCACAAAATATACTGGCAAACTTTTACCATTTACGGATATTATTTCAGCGCTTCTTGCGCATCTGTTTACATTCCCCTCACCCGCCATATCCCAAACTTATAAGAACGCTACTACACTTAACTTGGTGCAGGCTGGGACCGAGTCTGACCCTGGGGCTGGTCATATACTGCCGACGCTGAGGATTGCGGGGCCTACCTCGGTCCAGGTCTCAAAGGCCTACTATACCTCCTCCTCCTCCCACCCCTCCTCCACCTCCTCCGAATTACCATCCGTGGCCATGGCGCCATCAGTCGGTAGCTCTAGGCACAGCAGCAGTGCCGTCGCTAAGCGACAGCAGGCGGTGCTCAAACTGCTGAGCCTAGGCGATAAAAGGCACACCGCCCAAGAGCTATTACAGGCCATTCCACATCAAACTTGTTAACTTTGTCGCCACCCTGCTGTGTAATCCACAAAATATACTTGCAAACTTTTATCATTTACCGATATTATTTCAGCGCTTCTTGCGCATCTGTTTACATTCCCCTCACCCGCCATATCCCAAACTTATAAGAACGCTACTACACTTGATCTTATACAAAAGGTTCTTAGAAGTGCTGTTTGGGGAGTAGCCTAGAGACAGGGGCTTGGATTGGCGAAAGCTCGCCTGGAAGCGGAGCGCCAGCTCCATGCCAAGATCCAACTAACATAGTTTTAACTGCAGCACCTTTAATCTACTACTAGTTCACTGCCTCCATACATGGTCCCCTTATCAAACGAGCTGTGTCAGGCAGAATTTTGGGTTGTTTTCATGGCTTCCACAACAAACTTGTTAACTTTGTCGCCACCCTGCTGTGTAATCCACAAAATATACTGGCAAACTTTTATCATTTACCAATATTATTTCAGCGCTTCTTGCGCATCTGTTTACATTCCCCTCACCCGCCATATCCTAAACTTATAAGAACGCTACTACACTTGATCTTATACAAAAGGTTCTTAGAAGTGCTGTTTGGGGAGTAGCCTAGAGACAGGGGCTTGGATTGGCGAAAGCTCGCCTGGCAGCGGAGCGCCAGCTCCATGCCAAGATCCAACTAACATAGTTTTAACTGCAGCACCTTTAATCTACTACTAGTTCACTGCCTCCATACATGGTCCCCTTATCAAACGAGCTGTGTCAGGCAGAATTTTGGGTTGTTTTCATGGCTTCCATGTTAACTTTGTCGCCACCCTGCTGTGTAATCCACAAAATATACTGGCAAACTTTTATCATGTACCGATATTATTTGAGCGCTTCTTGCTCACCTCCTTTGGTTCCTCTCTGCCACTCATTGGTTTGAAGCCTGAGTCCATTTAGGGTATGTCGCCATGCCACTCTCTAGCCTGCCGCTGCTGCCGCTGCCTCTGCATGCCGTCCCCTATAGTGTCAGGGTCAATTATTGGATGTTTTAGATGCTATCTAGCTTCATTCTGTCACTCTGTCATGGCCATGCTGTTGCCCATAATTTTGGCATAATGATGCGATTAAGCAGCCTCAGAGGCATCCATGCATGCTGCCCCTGCTGTTTCCTGTCCATTTCCATGGTGTTTCCATCCTTTTCTGAGGTTCCCAGGTGTTTGGCCAAGCTTCCCTGTGCAGAGCCTTGGTCCCCTTGAAAAATGCTCGAGTCTCCCATTGACTTCAATGGGGCTCGTTATTCGAGACGAGCACTCGAGCATCGGGAAAAGTTCGTCTCGAATAACGAGTACCCGAGCATTTTAGTGCTCGCTCATCTCTAATAAACATGTAAGGTACATCAATAGGTCTGCTAAAAATCTTTTGAAGTGAAAGTTTTTTTTTCAATGTCGATATATTAAAATGATTCAATTCTTCCAATCAGCATTAAACGTGATAATGCTGTGAGAGTAATATGGTAAGTAGAAAATGAGAATAGCTCAAGCAAAAAATACACTGGGAAAAATGTGCCTAACATATCTACTTAGGATTTAGCAAGAAAGTCCTGTCACAAAGAGCCTCCTCTATAAGTGAGCCGCTATTCAGCAATCCCTGGTGGATTCTCTCTGCCTTGCTAATCAGCTGGTTCTACTTCATCTCTGCTGACCCAGAAAACAAATTTACGAAGGCTGGTTCTGTTTTTTCTTTTAAATATTTATTGAAGAGGATTAACCGAGCTCTCTGTGCACAGCCACATAAGCACATGCTTTCTAAGCTGAAAGGAAAAATTTCACATTTATTTTGTGACCTCAGCTGAAGAAGACAGTCCAGTGGTTGTTCTATTTTTAAGTCACTTCTCACTGGATTCATAATTTGACATTTTCATTTTTTTCTGTCAGATCAATGTGGTTATCCATTGCTCAATGTATTTTAAATATAACTCATCGGCATCAGACAGCAAACAGAAGATTTGTTCCCTCTCGAATTCACAGTTATTGCTATTTTTAGCAGAGCTTGGATTTAGGTCATGCCGGATCCATATTTAATAGCAACATATGGAGCATGCAGTAAGTTTAACAGCAAATTTCATTTAACTAGAAGGCCATATACACAATAACAATAATAAAATATTCACTCACTTTTTCAGTAAGGGAAATTACACTGTATAGTCTGAATGGTGGCAAAATGGGGATATGGGAGCCTGGAACTGTTAAAAAGATAAACATTTTAAATGTTAGTCCCTACATGAAGAACATCATAATGATCCACATAATGGGGCAGATTTACTTACCAGGTCCTGTCGCGATCCCACAGTGCATTGTCTGACGAGGATTCTGGTCCGACGATTCACTAAGATTGTGCGCCCGAGTTCCTGCATGTGTCGCTTTTGCGCCGAGGTCCGCCGGAGTTCACCTTCTTCTTCCTGGTGCATGTGAGTGCTTGATCTTGCGACACAATTCCTTTTTTAAATTCCGCAGCTTGTCCAAATATGTTGGGTTGTCTGACGGCCAGGCCCCCGATTTCTCTCGCATGCAAGCCTGCGTCGATGCACCACAATCTGATCGCGTGCGCCCAAAACACTGGGAAATTCAGCGCAAAGTGGAAATAATCGTGAAAACCGACGTAAGTGCGGCGTTCGGACCCTTAGTAAATGTGCCCCATTGTATCTTGATCAAATTTACGCCAAAAATACCAGGTAATATGTATCACATATAACACATGTTGCTCTAACAATACAAGGATCCTCAAAGAGGACAAATCATTTGTGAAAAATTGCGTGCTCTCTAATGGTAAGGACAACCATATAGTAAAAGATAGCAATCTGTAAAAATGGATTATTCTAGAATTACTCATTTAAAAAAGAGGTACTATACCAAACTCATGGCTGTTCATGCGTGCATAATACAGGAATGTTACCTCAAAAAGGGAAAAGAAAAATAGACATAATGAATCAAGCATCATTTCTAAAATAGGACATAATACCAATAGATTCTCTCCATTTAATGCAGATATTAAAGACAATATTAACAGTGTTGTGCTTTTAAGTAAAAAAGAATATTTCTGGTTTGCAACTATCATGTTTTTTTCTGACAAAGGACTCTACGCACAAAGAGCGCTTGACATTTTGTAGTTAGTCATGTTCCACAGACAAGCTGACAAAGTCATTCTTCCTTACTCTGCAAAAATCTTGGCAAGCTCAGTTTCACAATGCGGGGTAACTTTGCATAAATGATGAGAGCTGACTAAAAATGTATGTGTGCTAAGTTGGTGAGTTTCTGTAACTCCAAATAGCACAAAGGGAAAAGTTGTTATCAATTTTCAAGGAAAAAATGTTGAAAAATATGGTAAATTTTTTACAATAGTAGAATAAATATGTTTTACATGTTTTTTCCAATCTATACCCTTTCTCAAAGCATATAATATTTATCCACCCATATTTCCACCCATGTCAGGTCTAGGACCTCATCATAACCCCTTCCTTCTTCTACCACTGAGCTTTGACTACTGCCCCCCCTTCTCCATCTGCACATCACAGAAAGCCACAGCTATTGGCAGGTTGTTTTTTTATCATCATGATAGGTCTTCTCTGGTGGTCCACCACCCACACCTTCATTCCCCAACAAAAATTCTTGGGAATCTTGGGGCAGGATAGGGTGGATGAGTCATGTACAGCATGTACATACACTCACCGGCCACTTTATTCGGTACACTATGCTAGTAACGGGTTGGACCCCGTTTGCCTTCAGAACTGCCTCAATTCTTCATGGCATAGATTCAACAAGGTGCTGGAAGCATTCCTCAGAGATTTTGGTCCATATTGACATGATGGCATCACACAGTTGCCGCAGATTTGTCGGCTTCACATCCATGATGCAAATTTCCCGTTCCACCACATCCCAAAGATGCTCTATTGGATTGAGATCTGGTGACTGTGGAGGCTATTTGAGTACAGTGAACTCATTGTCATGTTCAAGAAACCAGTCTGAGATGATTCCAGCTTTATGACATGGCGCATTATCCTGCTGAAAGTAGCCATCAGATGTTGGGTACATTGTGGTCATAAAGGGATGGTCAGCAACAATACTCAGGTAGGCTGTGGCGTTGCAACGATGCTCAATTGGTACCAAGGGGCCCAAAGAGTGCCAAGAAAATATTCCCCACACCATGACAACACCACCACCAGCCTGAACCGTTGATACAAGGCAGGATGGATCCATGCTTTCATGTTGTTGACGCCAAATTCTGACCCTACCATCCGAATGTCACAGCAGAAATCGAGACTCATCAGACCAGGCAACGTTTTTCCAATCTTCTACTGTCCAATTTCGATGAGCTTGTGCAAATTGTAGCCTCAGTTTCCTGTTCTTAGCTGAAAGGAGTGGCACCCGGTGTGGTCTTCTGCTGCTGTAGCCCATCTGCCTCAAAGTTCGACGTACTGTGTGTTCAGAGATGCTCTTCTGCCTACCTTGGTTGTAACGGGTGGCGATTTGAGTCACTGTTGCCTTTCTATCAGCTCGAACCAGTCTGCCCATTCTCCTCTGACCTCTGGCATCAACAAGGCACAGAACTGCCGCTCACTGGATGTTTTTTCTTTTTCGGACCATTCTCTGTAAACCCTAGAGATGGTTGTGCATGAAAATCCCAGTAGATCAGCAGTTTCTGAAATATTCAGACCAGCCCTTCTGGAACCAACAACCATGTCACGTTCAAAGGCACTCAAATCACCTTTCTTCCCCATACTGATGCTCGGTTTGAACTGCAGGAGATTGTCTTGACCATATCTACATGCCTAAATGCACTGAGTTGCCGCCATGTGATTGGCTGATTAGAAATTAAGTGTTAACGAGCAGTTGGACAGTTGTACCTAATAAAGTGGCCGGTGAGTGTATATATATATATATATATATATATAAATATATATATATACTGTATATCCTATATACATATATGGGCACATCACTGTACTACTACTCCTATCCTTAATATATGGGTATAGCTCAGTACTACTATAGCACAGTATTGGTAATGAAAAAGCCAGGTTGATGGACATAAATTGAAGATTTTACTTTCATATCTGTCATCATGGACAGTTCTGTAACGTGAAAGTGACGCCTTTCACCAAATATATATTGTAAATAGAGATGAGCGAACATACTCGTCCGAGCTTGATGCTCGATCGAGCATTAGCGTACTCGTAACTGCTCGTTGCTCGGACGAGTATTTCGCCCGCTCAAGAAAATGGCAGCTCCCGCCGTTTTGCTTTTTGGCAGCCAGAAACAGAGCCAATCACAAGCCAGGAGACTCTGCACTCCACCCAGCATGACGTGGTACCCTTACACGTCGATAGCAGTGGTTGGCTGGCCAGATCAGGTGACCCTGGGATAGACTAGCCGCTGCCCGAGCTGCTCGGATCATTCTCTGTCTGGATGCCGCTAGGGAGAGAGCTGCTGCTGGTCAGGGAAAGCGTTAGGGTGTTCTATTAGCTTACTGTTAGGCAGGAGTGATTCTACAACAACCCAACAGCCCTTCTTAGGGCTACAATAACGTTATACTTTTTTTTTTTATTTGCTTGTGGCTGGGCTTGCTGGCACTAGTAGTGCAGCTAGTACCATATTGTGAGGAATTAGCAGGGGGACTTGCTACCGTTGTGTTTAGCTCTTAGAGACACACATATCCACCTCAAACACCAAAGTGGGAAAATTTATTAGGGGTTTGATTTCAATTAGGCACAGTCTGCCAGTTTATTTTTATTTTACGTTTATTTTTTTAATAACTCAGTGTCATCTCATCTTGCATAGTAGTGTGCTTTAATACTTGGCTAGAAAATAGCCATAGGAGAATCCAAACAGCTTACTTACGCCTACAGTAGCGTTATATATATTTGATTTCTGGTTGATCTGCTGGTGGCTGTAGTTGCTGCAGTGCATCTACTAGCAAATTGTGAGCAATTTGGAGTGAGACTTGCGACCACTGTGTTTTGCGCTTAGTGACGCACATATCCATCGCAAAGACCGAAGTGGGAAAATTTATTAGGGCCCGGGGTTGTATTTCAATTAGGCACAGTCTGCCATTTCCTTTTTTATTTTACGTTTATTTTTTTCATAACTCAGCGTCATCTCATCTGGCATAGTAGTGTGCTTTAATACTTGGCTAGAAAATAGCCATAGGAGAATCCAAACGGCTTACTTACGCCTACAGTAGCGTTATATATATTTGATTTCTGGTTGATCTGCTGGTGGCTGTAGTTGCTGCAGTGCATCTACTAGCAAATTGTGAGCAATTTGGAGTGAGACTTGCGACCACTGTGTTTTGCGCTTAGTGACGCACATATCCATCGCAAAGACCGAAGTGGGAAAATTTATTAGGGCCCAGGGTTGTATTTCAATTAGGCACAGTCTGCCATTTCCTTTTTTATTTTACGTTTATTTTTTTCATAACTCAGCGTCATCTCATCTGGCATAGTAGTGTGCTTTAATACTTGGCTAGAAAATAGCCATAGGAGAATCCAAACGGCTTACTTACGCCTACAGTAGCGTTATATATATTTGATTTCTGGTTGATCTGCTGGTGGCTGTAGTTGCTGCAGTGCATCTACTAGCAAATTGTGAGCAATTTGGAGTGAGACTTGCGACCACTGTGTTTTGCGCTTAGTGACGCACATATCCATCGCAAAGACCGAAGTGGGAAAATTTATTAGGGCCCGGGGTTGTATTTCAATTAGGCACAGTCTGCCATTTCCTTTTTTATTTTACGTTTATTTTTTTCATAACTCAGCGTCATCTCATCTGGCATAGTAGTGTGCTTTAATACTTGGCTAGAAAATAGCCATAGGAGAATCCAAACGGCTTACTTACGCCTACAGTAGCGTTATATATATTTGATTTCTGGTTGATCTGCTGGTGGCTGTAGTTGCTGCAGTGCATCTACTAGCAAATTGTGAGCAATTTGGAGTGAGACTTGCGACCACTGTGTTTTGCGCTTAGTGACGCACATATCCATCGCAAAGACCGAAGTGGGAAAATTTATTAGGGCCCGGGGTTGTATTTCAATTAGGCACAGTCTGCCATTTCCTTTTTTATTTTACGTTTATTTTTTTCATAACTCAGCGTCATCTCATCTGGCATAGTAGTGTGCTTTAATACTTGGCTAGAAAATAGCCATAGGAGAATCCAAACGGCTTACTTACGCCTACAGTAGCGTTATATATATTTGATTTCTGGTTGATCTGCTGGTGGCTGTAGTTGCTGCAGTGCATCTACTAGCAAATTGTGAGCAATTTGGAGTGAGACTTGCGACCACTGTGTTTTGCGCTTAGTGACGCACATATCCATCGCAAAGACCGAAGTGGGAAAATTTATTAGGGCCCGGGGTTGGATTTCAATTAGGCACAGTCTGCCATTTCCTTTTTTATTTTACGTTTATTTTTTTCATAACTCAGCGTCATCTCATCTGGCATAGTAGTGTGCTTTAATACTTGGCTAGAAAATAGCCATAGGAGAATCCAAACGGCTTACTTACGCCTACAGTAGCGTTATATATATTTGATTTCTGGTTGATCTGCTGGTGGCTGTAGTTGCTGCAGTGCATCTACTAGCAAATTGTGAGCAATTTGGAGTGAGACTTGCGACCACTGTGTTTTGCGCTTAGTGACGCACATATCCATCGCAAAGACCGAAGTGGGAAAATTTATTAGGGCCCAGGGTTGGATTTCAATTAGGCACAGTCTGCCATTTCCTTTTTTATTTTACGTTTATTTTTTTCATAACTCAGCGTCATCTCATCTGGCATAGTAGTGTGCTTTAATACTTGGCTAGAAAATAGCCATAGGAGAATCCAAACGGCTTACTTACGCCTACAGTAGCGTTATATATATTTGATTTCTGGTTGATCTGCTGGTGGCTGTAGTTGCTGCAGTGCATCTACTAGCAAATTGTGAGCAATTTGGAGTGAGACTTGCGACCACTGTGTTTTGCGCTTAGTGACGCACATATCCATCGCAAAGACCGAAGTGGGAAAATTTATTAGGGCCCGGGGTTGTATTTCAATTAGGCACAGTCTGCCATTTCCTTTTTTATTTTACGTTTATTTTTTTCATAACTCAGCGTCATCTCATCTGGCATAGTAGTGTGCTTTAATACTTGGCTAGAAAATAGCCATAGGAGAATCCAAACGGCTTACTTACGCCTACAGTAGCGTTATATATATTTGATTTCTGGTTGATCTGCTGGTGGCTGTAGTTGCTGCAGTGCATCTACTAGCAAATTGTGAGCAATTTGGAGTGAGACTTGCGACCACTGTGTTTTGCGCTTAGTGACGCACATATCCATCGCAAAGACCGAAGTGGGAAAATTTATTAGGGCCCGGGGTTGTATTTCAATTAGGCACAGTCTGCCATTTCCTTTTTTATTTTACGTTTATTTTTTTCATAACTCAGCGTCATCTCATCTGGCATAGTAGTGTGCTTTAATACTTGGCTAGAAAATAGCCATAGGAGAATCCAAACGGCTTACTTACGCCTACAGTAGCGTTATATATATTTGATTTCTGGTTGATCTGCTGGTGGCTGTAGTTGCTGCAGTGCATCTACTAGCAAATTGTGAGCAATTTGGAGTGAGACTTGCGACCACTGTGTTTTGCGCTTAGTGACGCACATATCCATCGCAAAGACCGAAGTGGGAAAATTTATTAGGGCCCGGGGTTGTATTTCAATTAGGCACAGTCTGCCATTTCCTTTTTTATTTTACGTTTATTTTTTTCATAACTCAGCGTCATCTCATCTGGCATAGTAGTGTGCTTTAATACTTGGCTAGAAAATAGCCATAGGAGAATCCAAACGGCTTACTTACGCCTACAGTAGCGTTATATATATTTGATTTCTGGTTGATCTGCTGGTGGCTGTAGTTGCTGCAGTGCATCTACTAGCAAATTGTGAGCAATTTGGAGTGAGACTTGCGACCACTGTGTTTTGCGCTTAGTGACGCACATATCCATCGCAAAGACCGAAGTGGGAAAATTTATTAGGGCCCGGGGTTGTATTTCAATTAGGCACAGTCTGCCATTTCCTTTTTTATTTTACGTTTATTTTTTTCATAACTCAGCGTCATCTCATCTGGCATAGTAGTGTGCTTTAATACTTGGCTAGAAAATAGCCATAGGAGAATCCAAACGGCTTACTTACGCCTACAGTAGCGTTATATATATTTGATTTCTGGTTGATCTGCTGGTGGCTGTAGTTGCTGCAGTGCATCTACTAGCAAATTGTGAGCAATTTGGAGTGAGACTTGCGACCACTGTGTTTTGCGCTTAGTGACGCACATATCCATCGCAAAGACCGAAGTGGGAAAATTTATTAGGGCCCGGGGTTGGATTTCAATTAGGCACAGTCTGCCATTTCCTTTTTTATTTTACGTTTATTTTTTTCATAACTCAGCGTCATCTCATCTGGCATAGTAGTGTGCTTTAATACTTGGCTAGAAAATAGCCATAGCAATAGGATAGCATCGTTTGGTTTTAAAAACTAAAAAACACACAAAAAAAAAAAACACAAAAAAAAGTAAAAAAAAAAAAATTAAAGTTATAACTCTCATTTTCAAAATGTTTAACCCGAGGGCTAGGGGTAGAGGACGAGGGCGGGGACGTGGGCGTCCAACTACTGCAGGGGTCAGAGGCCGTGGTCCTGGGCGGGGTGAGACACCACCTGCTTATGAGGGAGCAGGGGAACGCCGCAGAGCTACACTCCCTAGGTTCATGTCTGAAGTTACTGGGACTCGTGGTAGAGCACTGTTGAGGCCGACAATGCTTCGAGCAATTTGTCCACCAGTCAGTCTTCCACGCAGTCCACCCATGTCACCGAAATCGGCACTCCTCCAGCTCCTGCACCTCAGCCTCCTCCCCCCCAGTCTGACCCCTCCCAGGAAAATTTGCCATTTGAACCGGCATACTCTGAGGAACTGTTTTCTGGACCCTTCCCACAGTCACAAACCACTTGTCCGGTTGCTGATGAGCAATTTTCCGATGCCCAGGTTTTCCACCAGTCGCAGTCTGTGGGTGATGATGACCTTGTTGACGTAGTGGAAGAAGTGTGTAAAGAGGTGTCCGACGATGAGGAGACACGGTTGTCAGACAGTGGGGAAGTTGTTGTCAGGGCAGGAAGTCCGAGGGGGGAGCAGACTGAGGGATCGGAGGATGATGAGGTGACAGACCCAAGCTGGGTTGAGAGGCCGGGTGAACACAGTGCTTCTGAGACGGAGGAGAGTCCTCGACCAGAACAGGTTGGAAGAGGCAGTGGTGGGGCCAGACGGAGAGGCAGGGCCAGAGCAGGTGCATCAGCACCAAATGTGTCAACTAGTGAAGCTCCCGTGGCGAGGGCTCCCGCGGCGAGGGCTAGATTTTCAGAAGTCTGGAGGTTCTTTAAGGAAACACCGGATGACCGACGGACTGTGGTGTGCCACATTTGCCAAACCAGGATCAGCAGGGGTTCCACCACTAATAGCTTAACTACCACCAGTATGCGCAGGCATATGAATGCTAAACACCCCACTCAGTGGCAACAAGCGCGTTCACCTCCGGCCGTGCACACCACTGCTCCTTCCCCTGTGTCAGCTGATAGTAAGCCCCCTGCCCAGGACCCTGCCACAAAAACCCCATCGTCGCCTCCACGATCCTCCACAGCATCCACCAGCGTTCAGCTCTCCATACCCCAGACGCTGGAGCGGAAACGCAAATATAGTGCAACCCACCCGCACGCCCAAGCCCTTAATGTGCACATCTCCAGATTGCTAAGCCTATAGGCTAGTAGAGACCGAGGCCTTTCGCAGCCTCATGGCGGCGGCCGCCCTCGGTATTCGGTCCCCAGCCGCCACTACTTTTCCCGATGTGCCGTCCCAGCCCTGCACCAGCACGTGTCAGACAACATAATCCGTGCCCTGACCAACGCCGTTTCTGACAAGGTCCACCTGACCACGGACACGTGGACGAGTGCTGCCGGGCAGGGCCACTATATATCGCTGACGGCACATTGGGTTAACTTGGTAGAGGCTGGGACCGAGTCTGACCCTGCGGCTGGTCATATACTGCCGACGCCGAGGATTGCGGGGCCTACCTCGGTCCAGGTGTTTCAGGCCTACTATGCCTCCTCCTCCTCCCACCCCTCCTCCACCTCCTCCTCCGAACGACCATCCGTGGGCATGGCGCCATCAGTCGGTAGCTCTAGGCACAGCAGCAGTGCCGTCGCTAAGCGACAGCAGGCGGTGCTCAAACTGCTGAGCCTAGGCGATAAAAGGCACACCGCCCAAGAACTATTACAGGGCATCACGGCGCAGACTGATCTGTGGCTGGCACCGCTGAACCTGAAGCCAGGCATGGTTGTGTGTGACAATGGCCGTAACCTGGTGGCGGCTCTGCAACTCGGCAGACTGACACATGTGCCATGCCTGGCCCATGTGTTAAATCTGATAGTTCAGCGTTTCCTCAAGACATACCCCAATCTGTCTGATTTGCTCACGAAGGTGCGCCGCATCTGTGCGCATTTCAGGAAGTCCAGCACAGATGCTGCCACTCTCAGGGCAGCGCAGCGCCGCCTCCAACTGCCCGCTCACCGACTGTTGTGCGACGTGCCCACGAGGTGGAATTCAACACTGACCATGTTATCCAGAGTTTACCAGCAGCGCCGAGCGATTGTAGACTGCCAGATGTCAACTTCCACCAGAACTGGTAGTCAGGTCAGTCAGCTTCCTCAAGTCTACAATGAGGAGTGGACGTGGATGTCTGATATCTGTCAGGTGCTGAGTAACTTTGAGGAGTCAACACAGATGGTCAGTGGCGATGCCGCCATCATCAGCCTCACCATCCCGCTGCTTGGCCTGTTGAAAAAATCTCTGGTCAGCATGAAGTCGGAAGCTTTGCGCTCCTCACAAGAGACGGGGGAAGAAGATTCCCTTGTTGATAGCCAAAGCACCCTTAGGTCTGTTTCTCAGCGCATATCGGAGGAGGTGGAGGTGGAGGAGGATGAGGAGGAAGAGGAGGAGAATGTTGGCGAGACACAAGAGGGGACCATTGTTGAGTCCTTCACTGTTGAGCGTGTATGGGCAGAAGAAGAGGAGTTGGAGGAGGAGGAAATGGACAGTCAGGCCAGTGAGGGGAGTGAATTCTTACGCGTTGGTACTCTGGCGCATATGGCAGATTTCATGCTAGGCTGCCTATCCCGTGACCCTCGCGTTCAAAGAATTTATTCCAGCACCGATTACTGGGTGTTCACTCTCCTGGACCCACGGTACAAGCAAAATCTTTCCACTCTCATCCCTGGAGAGGAAAGGAGTGTGAGAATGCATGAATACCAGCAGGCCCTGGTGCACAAGCTGAAACAGTATTTCCCTTCTGACAGCGCTAGCGGCAGAGTGCGTAGTTCTGCGGGACAAGTAGCGAGGGAGAGTAGGCGAGCAGGCAGCTTGTCCAGCACTGGCAAGGGTACGCTTTACAAGGCTTTTGCCAGCTTCATGTCACCCCAGCAAGACACTGTCACCTGTCCCCAGTCTCGGCAGAGTAGGGCTGATCTTTACAGAAAGATGGTGAGGGAGTATGTAACTGACCATACCATCGTCCTAAATGATCACACAGCTCCCTACAACTACTGGGTTTCAAAGCTGGACATGTGGCACAAACTGGTGCTGTACGCCTTGGAGGTTCTTCCCTGCCCTGCCGCTAGCGTCTTGTCCGAGCGGGTTTTCAGTGCAGCTGGTGGCATCATCACCGATAAGCGTACACGCCTGTCGACTGACAGCGCTGACAGGCTGACGCTTATCAAGATGAATAAAGCCTGGATTTCTCCTAATTTCCAATCTCCACCAGGTGAAGGAAGCTCAACCTGAATAATTTATCCACTCCTCCTCCTCCTCATTTTCCTCCTTCTCCTCCTCTTTGTACAGTAAAGCAGAGGAAACTGGCTATTTTTTGACAGGGCCCACTGGCTCTAGCTATAGTACTTTATGCATTTAATTTTTATGGAGGGCCACCAACCCGGTCCTCTGTTTTAAACAATTTTTGGGAGTGCCACATACAGGCACTCAATCTATTCAATTTTTCTGGAGGGCCACCTACCTGCTCCTCTGGTTTGAAAACTTTTTTGGACTGCCACATACAGGCACTCAATCTATTCAATTTTTCTGGAGGGCCACCTACCTGCTCCTCTGGTTTGAAAACTTTTTTGGACTGCCACATACAGGCACTCAATCTATTCAATTTTTCTGGAGGGCCACCTACCTGCTCTTCTGGTTTGAAAACTTTTTTGGACTGCCACATACAGGCACTCAATCTATTCCATTTTTCTGGAGGGCCACCTACCTGCTCCTCTGGTTTGAAAACTTTTTTGGACTGCCACATACAGGCACTCAATCTATTCCATTTTTCTGGAGGGCCACCTACCTGCTCCTCTGGTTTGAAAACTTTTTTGGACTGCCACATACAGGCACTCAATCTATTCAATTTTTCTGGAGGGCCACCTACCTGCTCCTCTGGTTTGAAAACTTTTTTGGACTGCCACATACAGGCACTCAATCTATTCAATTTTTCTGGAGGGCCACCTACCTGCTCCTCTGGTTTGAAAACTTTTTTGGACTGCCACATACAGGCACTCAATCTATTCAATTTTTCTGGAGGGCCACCTACCTGCTCCTCTGGTTTGAAAACTTTTTTGGACTGCCACATACAGGCACTCAATCTATTCCATTTTTCTGGAGGGCCACCTACCTGCTCCTCTGGTTTGAAAACTTTTTTGGACTGCCACATACAGGCACTCAATCTATTCCATTTTTCTGGAGGGCCACCTACCTGCTCCTCTGGTTTGAAAACTTTTTTGGACTGCCACATACAGGCACTCAATCTATTCCATTTTTCTGGAGGGCCACCTACCTGCTCCTCTGGTTTGAAAACTTTTTTGGACTGCCACATACAGGCACTCAATCTATTCCATTTTTCTGGAGGGCCACCTACCTGCTCCTCTGGTTTGAAAACTTTTTTGGACTGCCACATACAGGCACTCAATCTATTCAATTTTTCTGGAGGGCCACCTACCTGCTCCTCTGGTTTGAAAACTTTTTTGGACTGCCACATACAGGCACTCAATCTATTCAATTTTTCTGGAGGGCCACCTACCTGCTCCTCTGGTTTGAAAACTTTTTTGGACTGCCACATACAGGCACTCAATCTATTCAATTTTTCTGGAGGGCCACCTACCTGCTCCTCTGGTTTGAAAACTTTTTTGGACTGCCACATACAGGCACTCAATCTATTCCATTTTTCTGGAGGGCCACCTACCTGCTCCTCTGATTTGAAAACTTTTTTGGACTGCCACATACAGGCACTATCCAAATTGAATTGTCTCCATAGCAGCCTCCACACGTTGTCTCCATTGCTACCTCCAAAAGTCGTCCATATAGCTGCCTCCATACATCGTCCCTTTATCAAACGAGGTGTGTCAGGCCGAAATTTGGGTTGTTTTCACGGATTCCACATCAAAGTTGTTAACTTTGTCGCCACCCTGCTGTGTTATCCACAAAATACACTGGCAAACTTTTACCATTTACGGATATTATTTCAGCGCTTCTTGCGCATCTGTTTACATTCCCCTCACCCGCCATATCCTAAACTTATAAGAACGCTACTACACTTGATCTTATACAAAAGGTTCTTAGAAGTGCTGTTTGGGGAGTAGCCTAGAGACAGGGGCTTGGATTGGCGAAAGCTCGCCTGGCAGCGGAGCGCCAGCTCCATGCCAAGAACCAACTAACATAGTTTTAACTGCAGCACCTTTAATCTACTACTAGTTCACTGCCTCCATACATGGCCGCCTTATCAAACGTGCTGTGTCAGGCAGAATTTTGGGTTGTTTTCATGGCTTCCACAACAAACTTGTTAACTTTGTCGCCACCCTGCTGTGTAATCCTCAAAATATACTGGCAAACTTTTACCATTTACGGATATTATTTCAGCGCTTCTTGCGCATCTGTTTACATTCCCCTCACCCGCCATATTCCAAACTTATAAGAACGCTACTACACTTAACTTGGTGCAGGCTGGGACCGAGTCTGACCCTGGGGCTGGTCATATACTGCCGACGCAGAGGATTGCGGGGCCTACCTCGGTCCAGGTGTTTCAGGCCTACTATGCCTCCTCCTCCTCCCACCCCTCCTCCACCTCCTCCTCCTCCGAATTACCATCCGTGGGCATGGCGCCATCAGTCGGTAGCTCTAGGCACAGCAGCAGTGCCGTCGCTAAGCGACAGCAGGCAGTGCTCAAACTGCTGAGCCTAGGTGATAAAAGGCACACCGCCCAAGAGCTATTACAGGGCATTCGACATCAAACTTGTTAACTTTGTCGCCACCGTGCTGTGTAAGCCACAAAATATACTGGAAAACTTTTTTCATTTACGGATATTATTTCAGCGCTTCTTGCGCAGATGTTTACATTCCCCTCACCCGCCATATCCCAAACTTATAAGAACACTACTACACTTGATCTTATACAAAAGGTTCTTAGAAGTGCTGTTTGGGGAGTAGCCTAGAGACAGGGGCTTGGATTGGCGAAAGCTCGCCTGGCAGCGGAGCGCCAGCTCCATGCCAAGATCCAACTAACATAGTTTTAACTGCAGCACCTTTAATCTACTACTAGTTCACTGCCTCCATACATGGTCCCCTTATCAAACGAGCTGTGTCAGGCAGAATTTTGGATTGTTTTCATGGCTTCCATGTTAACTTTGTCGCCACCCTGCTGTGTAATCCACAAAATATACTGGCAAACTTTTATCATGTACCGATATTATTTGAGCGCTTCTTGCTCACCTCCTTTGGTTCCTCTCTGCCATCCATTGGTTTGAAGCCTGAGTCCATATAGGGTATGTTGCCATGACACTCTCTAGCCTTCCGCTGCCGCTGCCTCTGCATGCCGTCCCCTATAGTGTCAGGGTCAATTATTTGATGTTTTAGATGCTATCTAGCCTCATTCGGTCACTCTGTCATGGCCATGCTGTTGCCTTTAATTTTGGCATAATGGTGCGATTAAGCAGCCTCAGAGGCATCCATGCATGCTGCCCCTGTTGTTTCCTGTCCATTTCCGTGGTGTTTCCATCCTTTTCTGAGGTTCCCAGGTGTTTGGCCAAGCTTCCCTGTGCAGAACCTTGGTCCCCTTGAAAAATGCTTGAGTCTCCCATTGACTTCAATGGGGCTCGTTACTCGAAACGAGCACTCGAGCATCGGGAAAAGTTCGTCTCGAATAACGAGTAACCGAGCATTTTAGTGCTCGCTCATCTCTAATTGTAAACTTAATGGGAACCTGTAAGGGGAATTGGGACACCAAAGCACCCACATGTCCTTATGGACTGGTGGTTTACTTTTCCAAATCACCTTGTATGATTACTGTTAGTGACTAGAGATGAGCGAACATACTCGTCCGAGCTTGATGCTCGTTCGAGCATTAGCGTACTCGAAACTGCTCGTTGCTCGGACGAATACTTCGCCCGCTCGAGAAAATGGCAGCTCCCGCCGTTTTGCTTTTTGGCGGCCAGAAACAGAACCAATCACAAGCCAGGAGACTCTGCACTCCACCCAGCATGACGTGGTACCCTTACACGTCGATAGCAGTGGTTGGCTGGCCAGATCAGGTGACCCTGGGATAGACTAGCCGCTGCCCGCGCTGCTCGGATCATTCTGTGTCTGGATGCCGCTAGGGAGAGAGCTGCTGCTGGTCAGGGAAAGCGTTAGGCTGTTCTATTATCTTACTGTTAGGCAGGAGTGATTCTACAAGAACCCAACAGCCCTTCTTAGGGCTACAATAACGTTATACTTTTTTTTTTTTTTTTTTGCAGCTAGTACCATATTGTGAGGAATTTGCAGGGGGACTTGCTAGCGTTGTGTTTAGCTCTTAGTGACACACATATCCACCTCAAACACCAAAGCGGGAAAATTTATTAGGGGTTTGATTTCAATTAGGCACAGTCTGCCATTTACTTTTTATTTTACGTTTATTTTTTCATAACTCAGCGTCATCTCATCTGGCATAGCAGTGTGCTTTCATACTTGGCTAGAAAATAGCCATAGGAGAATCCAAACGGCTTACTTACACCTACAATAGCGTTATATATTTTATTTCTGGTTGATCTGCTGGTGGCTGTCCTTGCTGCAGTGCATCTACTACCAAATTGTGAGGAATTTGTAGTGAGACTTGCGACCTTTGTGTTTAGCGCTTAGTGACGCACATATCCATTGCAAAGACCGAAGTGGGAAAATTTATTATGGGTTGGATTTCAATTAGGCACAGTCTGCCCGTTTCTTTTTATTTTACGTTTATTTTTTCATAACTCAGCGTCATCTCATCAGTGTGCTTTCATACTTGGCTAGAAAATAGTTTCATAGTTTCATAGTTTCTACGGTTGAAAAAAGACACTTGTCCATCAAGTTCAACCAAGGAAGGGAAGGGATTTGATGAGGAAGGGATTTAGGGGAAACAATTCTATATAACATAACCATCTATGTTATTTAGGTGTAAAAAGGCATCTAAACCCTTCTTGAAGCTATCCGCTGTCCCTGCTGTGACCAGCGCCTGAGGCAGGCTATTCCACAGATTGACCGTTCTCATAGTAAAAAAGCCCTGTCGCCTCCGGTGATTAAACCTTGATTTCTCCAAACGGAGACAGTGCCCCCTCGTCTTTTGATTTGATCTAATCTGAAACAACTTCCCACCATATTTTTGTATGGACCATTCATATATTTAAATAAATTAATCATGTCCCCTCGTAGTCGTCTCTTTTCCAGACTAAATAAATCTAGTTGTTTTAATCTTTCCTCATAACTGAGACCCTCCATACCCCTTATCATTTTTGTGGCTCTACGTTGAACCCTCTCCAGCTCCAGGGCATCCTTTTTATGGACCGGTGCCCAGAACTGGACAGCATATTCCAGGTGTGGCCGAACCAATGCCTTGTATAGTGGTAATATTACATCCCTATCACGAGAGTCCATACCACTTTTGATACATGACAAGATCCTACTGGCTTTAGAGGCAGCTGATTGACATTGCATGCTGTTATTCAATTTATGATCTACTAGTACCCCCAGGTCCTTCTCAACAAGGGACTCACCCAGATTTACTCCCCCAAGGACATATTTTGCCTTTGGATTATTGGCCCCCAGGTGCATAACCTTACATTTATCCACATTAAACCTCATTTGCCAAGTGGATGACCAAACATTCAGTTTGTCCAAGTCACCCTGCAGCCTATGAACATCCTCCATAGACTGTATTACACTACACAGTTTGGTGTCATCTGCAAAAATAGACACAGTGCTATTAATTCCTACCTCTATATCATTAATAAATATATTAAATAGTAGTGGGCCAAGCACAGAACCCTGAGGTACACCACTTATAACTGGTGACCATTCCGAGTAGGAATCATTGACCACAACTCTCTGGATACGATCCTTCAGCCAGTTTTCAATCCAATTGCAAATGATTTCTGCCAAACCAATAGCCCTAATTTTACCCATCAGGCGTCTATGAGGGACAGTGTCAAATGCCTTTGCAAAGTCCAAGAACACAATATCCACAGCTGCTCCTCCATCCAGGCATCGGCTAACCTCTTCATAAAAGCAGATAAGGTTAGTTTGACAACTTCTATTCTTAGTAAACCCATGCTGGCTGTCACTTATTATACTATTTGATGTCACATACTCCAGTATGTAGTCTTTTACTAACCCTTCCCATACTTTCCCCACAATGGAAGTTAAGCTTACAGGCCTGTAATTGCCAGGCAAAGTTCTAGAGCCCTTTTTATATATTGGCACCACATTTGCCTTGCGCCAGTCACTTGGCACCACACCAGACATTACAGAATCCCTGAAGATTTTAGCCAGCGGTACAGCAATAACAGAACTGAGTTCTTTAAGAACTCTGGGGTGTAACCCATCTGGTCCAGGAGCTTTGTACACATTGATTTTATTGAGCTTAGATTGGATAATGTCTACATTTAGCCAGCCTAGTATATCACAGGATCCATGACCCGCACTGACACCACCCAAGTCAGAAGTTCTCTCTTCTATTGTATAAACGGAGCTAAAAAACCTATTAAGTATCTCTGCCTTCTCCTGGTCTCCAGTCACCGATGCCCCATTTTCAGAATAAAGGGGTCCAACCTGTTGTGACCCATTTTTTTTTGCATTGATATACCTAAAAAATTTCTTGGGATTTGTTTTGCTATCTTTAGCTACCTGTCTTTCATTTTGTATTTTGGCTGATTTGATTTCTATTTTACAGATTTTGGTAAGTTTTTTGTAAGTATTGAAAGCCTCAGGTGACCCGTCAGATTTATATTTTTTAAATGCCCTCTTTTTCTCATTAATTGCCCTTTTAACTGTAGCTGTAAGCCACGCGGGGTGTAATCTAGCCCGTCTATACTTGTTACCTATTGGAATAAATTTAGAAGTATAAAAACCCAGGATAGATTTGAATTTCTCCCATTTAACATTAGTATCACCATGTGACAGTATCTGATCCCAGTCTATATCCTGTATTGCAGCCCTGAATTTTTGGAAATTAGCCCTCTTAAAATTCAAAGTTTTCGATTTAGCCAAAGGAGAATCCAAACGGCTTACTTACGCCAACAATAGCGTTATATATATTTTATTTCTGGTTGATCTGCTGGTGGCTGTCCTTGCTGCAGTGCATCTACTAGCAAATTGTGAGGAATTTGTAGTGAGACTTGCGACCTTTGTGTTTAGCGCTTAGTGACGCACATATCCATCGCAAAGACCGAAGTGGGAAAATTTATTAGGGGTTGGATTTCAATTAGGCACAGTCTGCCAGTTTCTTTTTATTTTACGTTTATTTTTTCATAACTCAGCGTCATCTCATCAGTGTGCTTTCATACTTGGCTAGAAAATAGCCAAAGGAGAATCCAAACGGCTTACTTACGCCTACAATAGCGTTATATATATTTTATTTCTGGTTGATCTGCTGGTGGCTGTCCTTGCTGCAGTGCATCTACTAGCAAATTGTGAGGAATTTGTAGTGAGACTTGCGACCTTTGTGTTTAGCGCTTAGTGACGCACATATCCATCGCAAAGACCGAAGTGGGAAAATTTATTAGGGGTTGGATTTCAATTAGGCACAGTCTGCCAGTTTCTTTTTATTTTACGTTTATTTTTTCATAACTCAGCGTCATCTCATCAGTGTGCTTTCATACTTGGCTAGAAAATAGCCAAAGGAGAATCCAAACGGCTTACTTACGCCTACAATAGCGTTATATATATTTTATTTCTGGTTGATCTGCTGGTGGCTGTCCTTGCTGCAGTGCATCTACTAGCAAATTGTGAGGAATTTGTAGTGAGACTTGCGACCGCTGTGTTTAGCGCTTAGTGACGCACATATCCATCGCAAAGACCGAAGTGGGAAAATTTATTAGGGGTTGGATTTCAATTAGGCACAGTCTGCCAGTTTCTTTTTATTTTACGTTTATTTTTTCATAACTCAGCGTCATCTCATCAGTGTGCTTTCATACTTGGCTAGAAAATAGCCAAAGGAGAATCCAAACGGCTTATTACGCCTACAATAGCGTTATATATATTTTATTTCTGGTTGATCTGCTGGTGGCTGTCCTTGCTGCAGTGCATCTACTAGCAAATTGTGAGGAATTTGTAGTGAGACTTGCGACCGCTGTGTTTAGCGCTTAGTGACGCACATATCCATCGCAAAGACCGAAGTGGGAAAATTTATTAGGGGTTGGATTTCAATTAGGCACAGTCTGCCAGTTTCTTTTTATTTTACGTTTATTTTTTCATAACTCAGCGTCATCTCATCAGTGTGCTTTCATACTTGGCTAGAAAATAGCCAAAGGAGAATCCAAACGGCTTACTTACGCCTACAATAGCGTTATATATATTTTATTTCTGGTTGATCTGCTGGTGGCTGTCCTTGCTGCAGTGCATCTACTAGCAAATTGTGAGGAATTTGTAGTGAGACTTGCGACCGCTGTGTTTAGCGCTTAGTGACGCACATATCCATTGCAAAGACCGAAGTGGGAAAATTTATTAGGGGTTGGATTTCAATTAGGCACAGTCTGCCAGTTTCTTTTTATTTTACGTTTATTTTTTCATAACTCAGCGTCATCTCATCAGTGTGCTTTCATACTTGGCTAGAAAATAGCCAAAGGAGAATCCAAACGGCTTACTTACGCCTACAATAGCGTTATATATATTTTATTTCTGGTTGATCTGCTGGTGGCTGTCCTTGCTGCAGTGCATCTACTAGCAAATTGTGAGGAATTTGTAGTGAGACTTGCGACCGCTGTGTTTAGTGCTTAGTGACGCACATATCCATCGCAAAGACCGAAGTGGGAAAATTTATTAGGGGTTGGATTTCAATTAGGCACAGTCTGCCAGTTTCTTTTTATTTTACGTTTATTTTTTCATAACTCAGCGTCATCTCATCAGTGTGCTTTCATACTTGGCTAGAAAATAGCCAAAGGAGAATCCAAACGGCTTACTTACGCCTACAATAGCGTTATATATATTTTATTTCTGGTTGATCTGCTGGTGGCTGTCCTTGCTGCAGTGCATCTACTACCAAATTGTGATGAATTTGTAGTGAGACTTGCGACCGCTGTGTTTAGCGCTTAGTGATGCACATATCCATCGCAAAGACCGAAGTGGGAAAATTTATTAGGGGTTGGATTTCAATTAGGCACAGTCTGCCATTTCCTTTTTATTTTACGTTTATTTTTTCATAACTCAGCGTCATCTCATCTGGCATAGCAGTGTGCTTTCATACTTGGCTATAAAATAGCCATAGCAATAGGATAGCATCGTTTGGTTTTAAAAACTAAAAAACACAAAAAAACACAAAAAAAGTTAAAAAAAAATTAAAGTTATAACTTTCATTTTCAAAATGTTTAACCCGAGGGCTAGGGGTAGAGGACGAGGGCGGGGACGTGGGCGTCCAACTACTGCAGGGGTCAGAGGCCGTGGTCCTGGGCGGGGTGAGACACCACCTGCTGATGAGGGAGCAGGGGAACGCCGCAGAGCTACACTCCCTAGGTTCATGTCTGAAGTTACTGGGACTCGTGATAGAGCACTGTTGAGGCCAGAACAGTGCGAACAGGTGATGTCGTGGATTGCCGACAATGCTTCGAGCAATTTGTCCACCAGTCAGTCTTCCACGCAGTCCACCCATGTCACCAAAATCGGCACTCCTCCAGCTCCTGCACCTCAGCCTCCT
The DNA here is from genome assembly GCF_040894005.1 of Engystomops pustulosus. Lineage (NCBI taxonomy): Eukaryota > Metazoa > Chordata > Amphibia > Anura > Leptodactylidae > Engystomops > Engystomops pustulosus. The sequence goes on along the minus strand of NC_092411.1, from coordinate 124,561,692 downwards.
CGCCCCCAGTCTGCCCCCTCCCAGGAAAATTTGGCATTTGAACCGGCATACTCTGAGGAACTGTTTTCTGGACCCTTCCCACAGTCACAAACCACTTGTCCGGTTGCTGATGAGCAATTTTCCGATGCCCAGGTTTTCCACCAGTCGCAGTCTGTGGGTGATGATGACCTTGTTGACGTAGTGGAAGAAGTGTGTAAAGAGGTGTCCGACGATGAGGAGACACGGTTGTCAGACAGTGGTGAAGTTGTTGTCAGGGCAGGAAGTCCGAGGAGGGAGCAGACTGAGGGATCGGAGGATGATGAGGTGACAGACCCAAGCTGGGTTGAGAGGCCGGGTGAACACAGTGCTTCTGAGACGGAGGAGAGTCCTCGACCAGAACAGGTTGGAAGAGGCAGTGGTGGGGCCAGACGGAGAGGCAGGGCCAGAGCAGGTGCATCAGCGCCAAATGTGTCAACTAGTGAAGCTCCCGTGGCGAGGGCTCCCGTGGCGAGGGCTAGATTTTCAGAAGTCTGGAGGTTCTTTAAGGAAACACCGGATGACCGACGGACTGTGGTGTGCAACCTTTGCCAAACCAGGATCAGCAGGGGTTCCACCACTAATAGCTTAACTACCACCAGTATGCACAGGCATATGAATGCTAAACACCCCACTCAGTGGCACCAAGCCCGTTCACCTCCGGCCGTGCACACCACTGCTCCTTCCCCTGTGTCAGCTGATAGTCAGCCCCCTGCCCAGGACCCTGGCACAAAAACCCCATCGTCGCCTCCACGATCCTCCACAGCATCCACCAGCGTTCAGCTCTCCATACCCCAGACGTTGGAGCGGAAACGCAAATATAGTGCAACCCACCCGCACGCCCAAGCCCTTAATGTCCACATCTCCAGATTGCTTAGCCTGGAGATGCTGCCCTATAGGCTAGTAGAGACTGAGGCCTTTCGCAACCTCATGGCGGCGGCCGCCCCTCGGTATTCGGTCCCCAGCCGCCACTACTTTTCCCGATGTGCCGTCCCAGCCCTGCACCAGCACGTGTCAGACAACATCATCCGTGCCCTGACCAACGCCGTTTCTGACAAGGTCCACCTGACCACGGACACGTGGACGAGTGCTGCCGGGCAGGGCCACTATATATCGCTGATGGCACATTGGGTTAACTTGGTGGAGGCTGGGACCGAGTCTGACCCTGCGGCTGGTCATATACTGCCGACGCCGAGGATTGCGGGGCCTACCTCGGTCCAGGTCTTTCAGGCCTACTATGCCTCCTCCTCCTCCCACCCCTCCTCCACCTCCTGCTCCGAACTACCATCCGTGGGCATGGCGCCATCAGTCGCTAGCTCTAGGCACAGCAGCAGTGCCGTCGCTAAGCGACAGCAGGCGGTGCTCAAACTGCTGAGCCTAGGCGATAAAAGGCACACCGCCCAAGAACTATTACAGGGCATCACGGCGCAGACTGATCTGTGGCTGGCACCGCTGAACCTGAAGCCAGGCATGGTTGTGTGTGACAACGGCCGTAACCTGGTGGCGGCTCTGCAACTCGGCAGACTGACACATGTGCCATGCCTGGCCCATGTGTTAAATCTCATAGTTCAGCGTTTCCTCAAGACATACCCCAATCTGTCTGATTTGCTCACGAAGGTGCGCCGCATCTGTGCGCATTTCAGGAAGTCCAGCACAGATGCTGCCACTCTCAGGGCAGCGCAGCGCCGTCTCCAACTGCCCGCTCACCGACTATTGTGCGACGTGCCCACGAGGTGGAATTCAATATTAACCATGTTATCCAGAGTTTACCAGCAGCGCAGAGCGATTGTAGACTGCCTGCCAGATGTCAACTTCCACCAGAACTGGTAGTCAGGTCAGTCAGCTTCCTCAAGTCTACAATGAGGAGTGGACGTGGATGTCTGATATCTGTCAGGTGCTGAGTAACTTCGAGGAGTCAACACAGATGGTCAGTGGCGATGCCGCCATCATCAGCCTCACCATCCCGCTGCTTGGCCTGTTGAAAAACTCTCTGATCAGCATGAAGTCGGAAGCTTTGCGCTCGTCACAAGAGACGGGGAAGAAGATTCCCTTGTTGATAGCCAAAGCACCCTTAGGTCTGTTTCTCAGCGCATATCGGAGGAGGTGGAGGTGGAGGAGGATGAGGAGGAAGAGGAGGAGAATGTTGGCGAGACACAAGAGGGGACCATTGTTCAGTCCTTCACTGTTCAGCGTGTATGGGCAGAAGAAGAGGAGTAGGAGGAGTTGGAGGAGGAGGAAATGGACAGTCAGGCCAGTGAGGGGAGTGAATTCTTACGCGTTGGTACTCTGGCGCATAAGGCAGATTTCATGCTAGGCTGCCTATCCCGTGACCCTCACGTTCAAAGAATTTATTCCAGCACCGATTACTGGGTATTCACTCTCCTGGACCCACGGTACAAGCAAAATCTTTCCACTCTCATCCCTGGAGAGGAAAGGAGTGTGAGAATGCATGAATACCAGCAGGCCCTGGTGCACAAGCTGAAACACTATTTCCCTTCTGACAGCGCTAGCGGCAGAGTGCGTAGTTCTGCGGGACAAGTAGCGAGGGAGAATAGGCAGCTTGTCCAGCACTGGCAAGGGTACGCTTTACAAGGCTTTTGCCAGCTTTATGTCACCCCAGCAAGACACTGTCACCTGTCCCCAGTCTCGGCAGAGTAGGGCTGATCTTTACAGAAAGATGGTGAGGGAGTACGTAGCTGACCATACCATCGTCCTAAATGATCACACAGCTCCCTACAACTACTGGGTTTCAAAGCTGGACATGTGGCACGAACTGGCGCTGTACGCCTTGGAGGTTCTTGCCTGCCCTGCCGCTAGCGTCTTGTCCGAGCGGGTTTTCAGTGCAGCTGGTGGCATCATCACCGATAAGCGTACACGCCTGTCGACTGACAGCGCTGACAGGCTGACGCTTATTAAGATGAATAAAGCCTGGATTTCTCATAATTTCCAATCTCCACCAGGTGAAGGAAGCTCAACCTGAATAATTTATGCACTCCTCCTCCTCCTCATTTTCCTCCTTCTCCTCCTCTTTGTACACTAAAGCAGAGGAAACTGGCTATTTTTTCTCAGGGCCCACTGGCTCTAGCTATAGTACTTTATGCATTTAATTTTTCTGGAGGGCCACCTACCCGGTCCTCTGTTTTAAACAATTTTTGGGAGTGCCACATACAGGCACTCAATCTATTCAATTTTTCTGGAGGGCCACCTACCTGCTCCTCTGGTTTGAAAACTTTTTTGGACTGCCACATACAGGCACTCAATCTATTTCATTTTTCTGGAGGGCCACCTACCTGCTCCTCTGGTTTGAAAACTTTTTTGGACTGCCACATACAGGCACTCAATCTATTCCATTTTTCTGGAGGGCCACCTACCTGCTCCTCTGGTTTGAAAACTTTTTTGGACTGCCACATACAGGCACTCAATCTATTCCATTTTTCTGGAGGGCCACCTACCTGCTCCTCTGGTTTGAAAACTTTTTTGGACTGCCACATACAGGCACTCAATCTATTTCATTTTTCTGGAGGGCCACCTACCTGCTCCTCTGGTTTGAAAACTTTTTTGCACTATCCAAATTAAATTGTCTCCATAGCAGCCTCCACACGTTGTCTCCATTGCTACCTCCAAAAGTCGTCCAAATAGCTGCCTCCATACATCGTCCCCTTATCAAACGAGGTGTGTCAGGCAGAAATTTGGGTTGTTTTCATGGATTCCACATCAAAGTTGTTAACTTTGTCGCCACCCTGCTTTGTTATCCACAAAATATACTGGCAAACTTTTACCATTTAGGGATATTATTTCAGCGCTTCTTGCGCATCTGTTTACATTCCCCTCACCCGCCATATCCCAAACTTATAAGAACGCTACTACACTTAACTTGGTGCAGGCTGGGACCGAGTCTGACCCTGGGGCTGGTCATATACTGCCGACGCAGAGGATTGCGGGGCCTACCTCGGTCCAGGTCTCAAAGGCCTACTATACCTCCTCCTCCTCCCACCCCTCCTCCACCTCCTCCTCCTCTGAATTACCATCCGTGGCCATGGCGCCATCAGTCGGTAGCTCTAGGCACAGCAGCAGTGCCGTCGCTAAGCGACAGCAGGCGGTGCTCAAACTGCTGAGCCTAGGCGATAAAAGGCACACCGCCCAAGAGCTATTACAGGGCATTCCACATCAAACTTGTTAACTTTGTCGCCACCCTGCTGTGTAATCCACAAAATATACTGGCAAACTTTTATCATTTACCGATATTATTTCAGCGCTTCTTGCTCATCTGTTTACATTCCCCTCACCCGCCATATCCCAAACTTATAAGAACGCTACTACACTTGATCTTATACAAAAGGTTCTTAGAAGTGCTGTTTGGGGAGTAGCCTAGAGACAGGGGCTTGGATTGGCGAAAGCTCGCCTGGCAGCGGAGCGCCAGCTCCATGCCAAGATCCAACTAACATAGTTTTAACTGCAGCACCTTTAATCTACTACTAGTTCACTGCCTCCATACATGGTCCCCTTATCAAACGAGCTGTGTCAGGCAGAATTTTGGGTTGTTTTCATGGCTTCCACATCAAACTTGTTAACTTTGTCGCCACCCTGCTGTGTAATCCACAAAATATACTGGCAAACTTTTATCATGTACCAATATTATTTGAGCGCTTCTTGCTCACCTCCTTTGGTTCCTCTCTGCCACCCATTGGTTTGAAGCCTGAGTCCATTTAGGGTATGTCGCCATGCCACTCTCTAGCCTGCCGCTGCTGCGGCTGCCTCTGCATGCCGTCCCCTATAGTGTCAGGGTCAATTGGATTGGATGTTTTAGATGCTATCTAGCTTCATTCTGTCACTCTGTCATGGCCATGCTGTTGCCCATAATTTTGGCATAATGGTGCGATTAAGCAGCCTCAGAGGCATCCATGCATGCTGCCCCTGCTGTTTCCTGTCCATTTCAGTGGTGTTTCCATCCTTTTCTGAGGTTCCCAGGTGTTTGGCCAAGCTTCCCTGTGCAGAGCCTTGGTCCCCTTGAAAAATGCTCGAGTCTCCCATTGACTTCAATGGGGCTCGTTATTCGAGACAAACACTCGAGCATCGGGAAAAGTTCGTCTCGAATAACGAGTACCCGAGCATTTTAGTGCTCGCTCATCTCTATTAGTGACCCATTTAAAAAAATTCAGTTGGTCCAGGGCTCTCAGGGCCTGTGTAATGCTTCTAGTGAAGCCGGATTAGAATACTCCTACATTAGAAGAGAACTATAGCTGATTAAAATTTTCAATAATAACTCTATTCAGGCAAAAAATCCTCCCTGTACAATTTTGTAGTATGGAGCACTACACTATGGGTCACATTTACTTACCTGTCATGAAAGTACATTGTCCGTCTGTTTACTTATATTGTGCGCCTGATTTCCCGGTGTATGTACGTGCATGCCTTGCAACACAATAAATCCCGCGCTCAGTCCAAATCAGTCGGATTGTCCAATGGCCCGCCCCCCAATTTCTGATGCATGAAAGGCGTCCCGGCTGCGCCAAAATACATTTGCGTGCGTCAAAATCCCCGGTTATATACCTGTGCCAGTGGCACAATACACGAAAACGTCGATATATCCGACGAAAGTGTGTCCGTGGACCCTTAGTAAATAAGTCCCTATGTTTTTGTTGCCAGTTAAACACTTTAGGGGCATTTATTATGCATTGTAAACCAGTTTTCTAGTGTAAAATATTTGAAAAGGTTGCAATTCTTGGTGCATTGCCGAGAATTGCAACCTTTTTTTTCCTTTACGCCAACCTTATGGTAAATGGCCGTGATGGCTTGTGGCATAGTTCATGGCATAGTGGCATAGTTCATGGCCCCAAACTCCAACTCCTCCCCAAAACCAACCTCACGCCACGTGGATCTGACAGGATGGGACAGGAGCCGAGCCAGAGTATTAGGTTCCTGGTTCAAATTATAGCGAAACCAGGCAAGACCTGGTTTAGAATTTGTCTGGGCATAGCTAAAGCCCCTTAGTATATCTGATGTGTGCTAGAAAATATATATATGAAGAGTGGCACACAATATACCACCTCTTCATAAATTTCCTAAATTCTTTTGTCTAACATCCCATAGTTTCAGTTCAGACAAGGCAAAAATAACCTGATTAATAGTCAACTGATTAACTTGAGATACAAAATCATCAATACACAATGAAAAATTCCTTTCCATCTTTGGAATATCACTCAACTTTAATCTACTGTAGTGTTCATTTGATACTAAAGAATCCACAGTCTATCTGTCAAAAAATCTCTGATGGATTTTTACTGTAGTATTCTGAGCTTGTTAACCACACTCAGGGCTTCTCTGGTGGAACTTTGTCTTGAAGAGTTGATTCCAGTGGTTTCATCTTATTTATGAGCCAGGGTTTTTTAGGTGTGGGTTAAGGGATTTCTTTCATTTCTAAAGGGCAGTGTTAAAGATCCAAGCCTTACTTCACTCAGGACACTCAGGACTACCCTCTACTACATTATAGTTATAAAGAGTTTTTTTCTAAAAAAAAAAAAAAATTATACAATATTGGAGTGCATTACTGGATTGAATGCTGAATCCCATGGATCCCTTTTGGAGCCAGCTATGCAGACGTGAGCATAGCCTTCTACATAAAAACTCACAGATTCTGTCTAAATCATAAGGTAAATGATTTGTTCCCATCTGTGTACTGTATGCCCATGTCACGTTCTGCCCTTGTTAACACAACCTCAGGTTCTCTAATGACTAATAAAATTCACAAAGTGAGCTCAAGGAAAGCACACCAAAGTATGGTATGTAATCTCAAGCAGTGATGCAATACAATGCTAGGCAGATATGTGAATGCTTTATTTATGTCGCAAAGTATTATACAGGGAGGACCTGGGCTTGGTTACTTAGGGATAAAGAAGTAATGCCCATAGTCCATTGATTAGTAAATTATTACATGGGCATTGGAGACACAAAAGCAGTTTTCTCTGAAGTAGATAATATTTGTAAATCTCGCTTGATAGATGTAAACATTGGCTAAGGGGGTCTTGCATTCCTTTGGTGAAAGGAAGTGGACTTTGATCAGCCAGAGTCAAACGTCTTTATGGTATTCTCAGCATTCAGCAAGCGTATGAAAAGTAAAAACATTTTCATTAAACATAAAACAATACTTCACACCCAAAGGTAGACACAAACAAGAGTGTACGCAAGGTCTAGTGAAGAATGAGATTTTGTCTTCCCTATATTTTGTGTTTACTCTGCTCTGACTCTATTCAAACTATGCTTACATCCTCAACTTTCCCTTCTCTATGTGAATCCCTAATCTGTATCCTAACTTATTCCCACCCTTAAGGATTTCATAAAATGTATCAATCAATGTAAAGTGACCCAGAAGCATGAACTGTCCTAGACCACAGTTTTCAGATGTGATTGTAGTGTTAAGGGCTTTGAAGCAGCATATGCAAAGATCAAAGGGGACATCCAGTTACATGCTTAACCTTATTCCCAAGCTTAAATTTTGCTAAAGCCCTCTGTGTATGTATAGAGCCGGAAAGAATCAGATATCCACTAATAAAACTAGGTACTGTATATCACAGCAACATACTACAAACAAGCTTATGCTTATTGACCACATAGGCATTAATTCTCCCAAATAACCCAATGACCCTCTGAATAATGAATAATCCTTACTAACTCCTATTGTTCCATATGACTGTTTGTACTCTGTAATGTCATGTTATATTTGTATATGTCCCATATGATTTGAAAAGCGCTATAGAATTTGATGGCGCTATATAAACAAAGATTAATATTAGTACTCGGGAATACAGGTTGGAGAAGTAAGGGCTCTCCTTATGGAGACTTTGCCAATAAAGGTCACCTTTCAGTTGTGTGTAGACTTCCGACAATTAATGCTCCATTTGGGGATTCCTGTAAATATTCAAATACGCTTTTCAGGATGGAATAGGGAAAACATTGCCACTTAACCGCCTTGTAAGGTTGCCTGCTTAGCATCAACCTTGACATAATGCAAAATAAAAGCCAAACCAGTATCTATTCCAAAAGGAATGGTTTCCCAACTGTAGATAGTATGCTTGAATGGATTTAGATCTCTTCAGTACATGGTAGGATACAGTTATAGTTTATCCACCTATTTTATTAGAAAAATGAAAGCCATGTTTTATACATTACTTTACCATCAGTGACTATTGTCCTAAATCAAGGAAAGATATTGGGAGGACCCACCAGGCATGAACAATCGAATAGGCAAGACAACTGTAATTGGTTGGTCCATGCTAAATGAAAATAAAATCAATGTATTCATAAGATACTTAGTAAAATTTGACTTCCTTTCTTCATTCTTTTCTTTATTCTTGTAAGCGAGTCTATTCGTCACTTAGGTTCTGTCTGTCTATCCCTGTCAGCATGATGTAAAGTGCTCCCAGGTTATTTTGACAGGTGCATCACTCAGCCAAGAATGTCCAACAAAAGTCTGGTCAGGCCATTTTTTAGGCTACTGATTTCATTTCTTTTAAACAGCGTTCCCACGAATGGCTCTCGCTATGACTACATTTGAATGCCATTCATTTAAAAAATATACTACACAGTCAGGGAAAAAGAATATCACAGTCAGGTCAAGCTGTCTAATCTATCATAAACCTGTAGGTAGTTTTACATTACACTATTCTGGTAATATATTTCCCATAGACTGCTGCTCAGAGAGAGAAACATTATTTATTTCACCTATCAAGCACATAGTTGTTCAAATTTGTACTTTGTGATATTTACATTGCATGGCACTAAGACACATGCAAGCTATTAGACAACTGAGATTCCATATTTTTAATTAATTCTAGTTTGTTTATAGACACTAGCAAGCTAAGAGATAATAAAAAAAGGAAGCATATTTTATGCCGCAGTTTATTTCTTGACTTTATAAATTTGCTGCTGCTTAATGGCCTATGAAAACATTCAGGCTAAATGTGCTTTTCTATAGCATGCAAAAAGAAAATACTGTAAATTTAACTAACATAAAATATGCAACTGTAGAAAGGTAATATAAGTCCTGTTAATTGGTAAGTCAGCACGAGCAAATTCCGGGGCACAAATCAAAGATGGCTGTTTGCTTCAAGAAATAAGAATAATATGAAATATAGTTTAGTGCATCAAATATATACGGTAGCTGTGACATTATATGACCCACCAGCTGTAGTGATCATTTAGAGAATGGGGTAAGGATATAAGGGTGTTTTTTTAATATAAAAAGTATGACCATAAGGAAATAATTTTACTTGAATTGTAGGTGTCCCCTACTTAAGGACACTCGACTTACAGATGACCCCTAGTTAAAGACGGACCCCTCTGCCCACTGTAACCTCTGGTGAAGCTCCCTGGATGCTTTACTTTAGTCCCAGACTGCAATGATCAGCTGTAAGGTGTCTGTGATGAAGCTTTGATGATAATCCTTGGCCCCATTACAGCAAAAAATTTTGAAACTCCAATTGTCACTGGGGCAAAAAAAAATGTTGTCTGGATCTACAATGATAAAATATACAGTTTCGACTTACATACAAATTCAACTTAAGAACAAACCTATCTTGCATGTAACCAAGGGGACTGTCTGTATTCATACAAATAAGTACAAAATAATATATGCAACTAGAAGTAGATCTAATGGTAGATCCTCCTTCCTGTCTCTGCTCTAAAATGTAATTTTATAATCCTTGAACAACCTTACTTCTTGTACGTAACTTTATGTTAGTAATATGTAAATTACCTGCAGAGGTTGCTGGGTACTAGCGTAGCCAGGCATCAGGAACTAAAGCAACTCAAAGCCACTGTAGCCTCAGCAGTGCCAACTCCTTGAGCTCTCTCAGCATGCTCCTCTTCATCCTTGCACCTGCACCGCTGGCTTCTATGTAGCTACTGTACATGCCGGCATGGGAGCCAGAGCTACTGTGTATCTGCAGTAGCTCCATAGAGAGTGGTTGCGCTTTAGGTGCTTGTGCGCAGCCTTTAGGTGGAAGAGGAGTACGCTAAGGATGCTCAAGGAGGCAGCATTGCTAAGGCTACTAGGGTGTGGAGTAGCCATAGCACCCAATGCTTGGCGTGGCTAATACAAGGGGTCCCTGACACAGGCAACCAGCTTACAGACAATCCCTAGTTACAAACAGCCCTCTGGAAATTAGTAATTTACTGTACTAAGCTTTATTGTTAATACTGGTTCTTATGACAACCCAACATTTTTCAAATCCAATTGTCACCGAGACATCTACCACCAGGATAAAAGTCTATATGCAAATGATTTCAAGGAGGTCCAGGCTGCATTAACACCTATGGAGCCTGGAGCCCCTCATTCTTATTTCCATACAGTCCTTCATCCTGGTGGTAGATGCCCTTTAAGAACAAACCTACAGAACCCATCTTCTATGTAACCCAGGGATTACCTGTACACATCCCAGTAGCCTTTGAAGGTAATTTTAGTCAGATATAGTCAGATATAGTTTTTAACAAGTTACCTTATATACTTGAGTATAAGCCAACCTGAGTGTAACCCGAGGCCCCTAATTTTGCCACCTAAAACTGGAAAAACCTATTGACTCAAGTATAAGCCGAGGGTGGGAAATGCATTGGTTACGGCCTCCCAGTTTATAGCCAGTAAGCCCCCACTAGTATACAGGCAGCCCCCCTTAGTATACAGCCATCCCCCTTTAGTATATAGCCAGCCAGCCTCCTTTAGTATACAGCCATCCCCCTTTAGTATACAGCCAGCCAGCCACCTTTAGTAGCTTGGCTCGGCCCCTCTTCTGCCTTCTCCATGAGGCTCCCATCACTACAGCTCCTCTTCTATCTTCTGTCTGCTGTAACAGCCAGGAGAGCCACGGCCATGCGCTCTGGCGGCCGGCGCACACTATGCGGCCGCTGATGACGTCATAGTATGCAACAGCCGGCAGAGCGCATGGCCGATTCTCTGTCGGCTGTTACAGTAGACACAAGAAAGAAAAGGAGCCATGAGGACCGGAGCATCTTGGAGAGGCAAAGAGGAGCTGTGCCAACATCTGGGAGCCGAGCATCAGGGGCGCTGGAAGGTAAGCATGTAAGTTCATTTTTTTATTGACTCGGGTACAAGCCGAGGTGAGGTTTTTCAGCACATTATTTCTGCTGAAAAACTCGGTTTATACACAAGTGTATACAATACTAGGTTCCAGTTTTGTGGAATTGTTTTAAGAGTAAATCTAAAAATGTTCTAGTCATTGTATATTGTATTGCATTTGGCTGTGTTTGGCTGAAGCCAGTTTGTTAAAGAGCATGTAAACTTAATTTAGAAATAAATATAAATTTGTGGACATGCAGTAAATTAGGAAATGTTGTAATGAAGTAAAAGTAATTTTTCAAAATGAGAACTAGGTCATATTTTAATTGCATTACAGTTTATTTTAATTATGAAAATGGCAGCAGGAGCCTTGGAAGAAATGCTTTCGTTTTATGCACATTAGTCTGGTAAAGAAGTTGTTATGCAGATGTTTCAATTTATGAAAATAATAATAATTTTAAAAAATAACAATAATACCAATATTAATATCATTATTTTTGATTATTTATATATACAATTCTTAACATTAATTTGGTCATATCTGACAGCTTGTTAAAAAATTAAAAATAATTGCATGACAGAGACTTTTTGTATATTGAAAAAGTGGACTAAAATTAAAAATTTCACTGTAGTGCTTTCTATGGGATTTTGATGTTCTTCGGTGAAAAAATGTTTTTTTTCGGGGTTAGGGTTCTTATGAATTTGTTGACATCAAAGTCCCATAGAAAGCACTACACTGGAATTTTTTAATGAGAGGGGTCAGTTCACTTTTCGCAATATACAAAAATTCTCATAACAAGTCTCTGTCATGCAATTATTAGACATGCAACAAGTGACATCTACATCTCCGAATATGATAACTGATACATCTGATCTGGTTAACACAAAAAAATCCATATTTCTACCCAGTTGGTTCCCGAGCAGAAATTATAGATGTTTTCCAAAAAAGAGTGGAGGAGGACCTAATAAGTTTATATTAAAACTCCCAAAATGAAGGTAGTAAAAACAACTTATCTCATCAGAAGAAGTAAGCTTACAACATAACAAACAAACTATCCAATATTTTATCTGAAGGTGTTAAATTAGGCATATTTTCTGAGAAAATCAAAGAATCTCTAATACCGGATCATCCAGAAATCCCTACCTTTTATGCACTGCCTAAAACGCATAAGGAATCATTTCCCCCTATCTTCAGACCCATCATTTCTGGAGTTAATTCACTGTTGGAGCTTCTCTTATCGTTGATAGACAGTGTAGTACAACCCTTTATCCACAGAACACCTGGCTATATCAAGGATACTGAAACATATGGACAAAGTCAGATGGTCCAAGAAATAAACATGGCTTACATGTGACGTTACGGCTTTATATACGTCCATACCCCACCAATTGGCACTCATAGCAGTTGAACATCACTTCAAAAATACAGCAAATATACAAAAATTCTAATACAATACATTCTGGATGCTTCTTATTTCTTATAACTTTGCCACGTTTGCAGACTCTTATTACTTACAATGCCAAGGCTGTCCGATGGGAGCCAAATTTTCGCCTTCCCTGGCCAATTTATACATGGCTTGGTATGAAGAATTAACCATATATAACGATTCAAACCCTTACTTGAAGAATATAGAATTCTACGGTCGTTATATGGACTATTGCCTATTGATTTGGAAAGGGTCATCAGATTCTATTGGAGAATATCTAAATAAAAATTCATATAATCTGTCTATCACTTATCATTTTTATTCAAGAGAAATTCCATTCCTGGATCTCCTTTTAATAGGCAATACAGAACAGTTAAAATTTAAACCGATATTTACAGTAAACTGATATCTGGAAACACTCTTTTACATGCCTCATCGTGCCATCCCAACCATATAAAGACAAATCTGCCTAATAGAGAATTCATAAGAACTAAAAGAATCTGCTCCACATTGCAACGATGTAACAGAGCCTCAGATCAAACATTAAACCATGTACAAGCCAGAGGTTATGACACACATCTACTATGTAGAACGTCTTAGACCATACCCCGACAAAACAGAGAAGATTTTCTATTTAAAGACCCTAATAACAAAAAAAGAAACAAGAAGAATGCATCGAGTGACAAAACACCAGCCACTTTGGTTACCACGTATAACAAATAATATAACAACATAATTTCAACCTTAATACATAACCTGCCTATTCTTTATCAAGTCAGGAAATTAGCTCAGATTCTAAAAGAAGGTTGCCAATATGTTTCTAGGAGAGCAAAGACATTGGGCAATACATTAGCCCCTAATCAATTTCATTTAAATCTGAAGAATACTAGCTGGTCGTCCCTCAATGGTAGTTTGAAATATTATGGATCCAGATTAGAGATGAGCGAACACTAAAATGCTCGGGTACTCGTTATTCGAGACGAACTTTTCCCGATGCTCGAGTGCTCGTCTCGAATAACGAACCCCATTGAAGTCAATGGGAGACTCGAGCATTTTTCAAGGGGACCAAGGCTCTGCACAGGGAAGCTTGGCCAAACACCTGGGAACCTCAGAAAAGGATGGAAACACCACGGAAATGGACAGGAAACAGCAGGGGCAGCATGCATGGATGCCTCTGAGGCTGCTTAATCGCACCATTATGCCAAAATTATGGGCAACAGCATGGCCATGACAGAGTGACAGAATGAAGCTAGATAGCATGTAAAACATCCAATAATTGACTCTGACACTATAGGGGACGGCATGCAGAGGCAGCGGCAGCAGCGGCAGGCTAAAGAGTGGCATGGCGACATACCCTAAATGGACTCAGGCTTCAAACCAATGGGTGGCAGAGAGGAACCAAAGGAGGTGAGCAAGAAGCGCTCAAATAATATCGGTACATGATAAAAGTTTGCCAGTATATTTTGTGGATTACACAGCAGGGTGGCGACAAAGTTAACATGGAAGCCATGAAAACAACCCAAAATTCTGCCTGACACAGCTCGTTTGATAAGGGGACGATGTATGGAGGCAGTGAACTAGTAGTAGATTAAAGGTGCTGCAGTTAAAACTATGTTAGTTGGATCTTGGCATGGAGCTGGCGCTCCGCTGCCAGGCGAGCTTTCGCCAATCCAAGCCCCTGTCTATAGGCTACTCCCCAAACAGCACTTCTAAGAACCTTTTGTATAAGATCAAGTGTAGTAGCGTTCTTATAAGTTTAGGATATGCCGGGTGAGGGGAATGTAAACAGATGCGCAAGAAGCGCATGATGCGCATGGAGCTGGCGCTCCGCTGCCAGGCGAGCTTTCGCCAATTCAAGCCCCTGTCTCTAGGCTACTCCCCAAACAGCACTTCTAAGAACCTTTTGTATAAGATCAAGTGTAGTAGCGTTCTTATAAGTTTAGGATATGCCGGGTGAGGGGAATGTAAACAGATGCGCAAGAAGCGCATGATGCGCATGGAGCTGGCGTTCCGCTGCCAGGCGAGCTTTCGCCAATCCAAGCCCCTGTCTCTAGGCTACTCCCAAAACAGCACTTCTAAGAACCTTTTGTATAAGATCAAGTGTAGTAGCGTTCTTATAAGTTTAGGATATGCCGGGTGAGGGGAATGTAAACAGATGCGCAAGAAGCGCTGAAATAATATCCCTAAATGGTAAAAGTTTGCAAGTATATTTTGGGGATTACACAGCAGGGTGGCGACAAAGTTAACAACTTTGATGTGGAATGCCCTGTAATAGCTCTTGGGCGGTGTGCCTTTTATCGCCTAGGCTCAGCAGTTTCAGCACCGCCTGCTGTCGCTTAGCGACGGCACTGCTGCTGTGCCTAGAGCTACCGACTGATGGCGCCATGCCCACGGATGGTAATTCGGAGGAGGAGGAGGTGGAGGAGGGGTGGGAGGAGGTATAGTAGGCCTTTGAGACCTGGACCGAGGTAGGCCCCGCAATTCTCTGCGTCGGCAGTATATGACCAGCCCCAGGGTCAGACTCGGTCCCAGCCTGCACCAAGTTAAGTGTAGTAGCGTTCTTATAAGTTTGGGATATGGCGGGTGAGGGGAATGTAAACAGATGCGCAAGAAGCGCATGATGCGCATGGAGCTGGCGTTCCGCTGCCAGGCGAGCTTTCGCCAATCCAAGCCCCTGTCTCTAGGCTACTCCCCAAACAGCACTTCTAAGAACCTTTTGTATAAGATCAAGTGTAGTAGCGTTCTTATAAGTTTAGGATATGCCGGGTGAGGGGAATGTAAACAGATGTGCAAGAAGCGCTGAAATAATATCCCTAAATGGTAAAAGTTTGCCAGTATATTTTGGGGATTACACAGCAGGGTGGCGACAAAGTTAACAACTTTGATGTGGAATCCATGAAAACAACCCAAATTTCTGCCTGACACACCTCGTTTGATAAAGGGACGATGTATGGAGGCAGCTATATGGACGACTTTTGGAGGTAGCAATGGAGACAACGTGTGGAGGCTGCTATGGAGACAATTTAATTTGGATAGTGCCTGTATGTGGCAGTCCCAAACATTTTTCAAACCAGAGGAGCAGGTAGGTGGCCCTGCAGTAAAATGGAATAGATTGAGTGCCTGTATGTGGCAGTCCCAAAAATTGTTCAAACCAGAGGAGCAGGTAGGTGGCCCTGCAGTAAAATGGAATAGATTGAGTGCCTGTATGTGGCAGTCCCAAAAATGTTTCAAACCAGAGGAGCAGGTAGGTGGCCCTCCAGTAAAATGGAATAGATTGAGTGCCTGTATGTGGCAGTCCCAAAAATTGTTCAAACCAGAGGAGCAGGTAGGTGGCCCTGCAGTAAAATGGAATAGATTGAGTGCCTGTATGTGGCAGTCCCAAACATTTTTCAAACCAGAGGAGCAGGTAGGTGGCCCTGCAGTAAAATGGAATAGATTGAGTGCCTGTATGTGGCAGTCCCAAAAATTGTTCAAACCAGAGGAGCAGGTAGGTGGCCCTGCAGTAAAATGGAATAGATTGAGTGCCTGTATGTGGCAGTCCCAAAAATGTTTCAAACCAGAGGAGCAGGTAGGTGGCCCTCCAGTAAAATGGAATAGATTGAGTGCCTGTATGTGGCAGTCCCAAAAATTGTTCAAACCAGAGGAGCAGGTAGGTGGCCCTGCAGTAAAATGGAATAGATTGAGTGCCTGTATGTGGCAGTCCCAAACATTTTTCAAACCAGAGGAGCAGGTAGGTGGCCCTGCAGTAAAATGGAATAGATTGAGTGCCTGTATGTGGCAGTCCCAAAAATTGTTCAAACCAGAGGAGCAGGTAGGTGGCCCTGCAGTAAAATGGAATAGATTGAGTGCCTGTATGTGGCACTCACAAAAATTGTTCAAACCAGAGGAGCAGGTAGGTGGCCCTGCAGTAAAATGGAATAGATTGAGTGCCTGTATGTGGCAGTCCCAAAAATGTTTCAAACCAGAGGAGCAGGTAGGTGGCCCTCCAGTAAAATGGAATAGATTGAGTGCCTGTATGTGGCAGTCCCAAAAATTGTTCAAACCAGAGGAGCAGGTAGGTGGCCCTGCAGTAAAATGGAATAGATTGAGTGCCTGTATGTGGCAGTCCCAAACATTTTTCAAACCAGAGGAGCAGGTAGGTGGCCCTGCAGTAAAATGGAATAGATTGAGTGCCTGTATGTGGCAGTCCCAAAAATTGTTCAAACCAGAGGAGCAGGTAGGTGGCCCTGCAGTAAAATGGAATAGATTGAGTGCCTGTATGTGGCAGTCCAAAAAAGTTTTCAAACCAGAGGAGCAGGTAGGTGGCCCTCCAGAAAAATGGAATAGATTGAGTGCCTGTATGTGGCACTCACAAAAATTGTTTCAAACAGAGGACCGGGTAGGTGGCCCTCCAGAAAAATTAAATGCATAAAGTACTATAGGTAGAGCCAGTGGGCCCTGTCAAAAAATAGCCAGTTTCCTCTGCTTTACTGTACAAAGAGCAGGAGAAGGAGGAAAATGAGGAGGAGGAGGAGGAGTGGATAAATTATTCAGGTTGAGCTTCCTTCACCTGCTGGAGATTGGAAATTAGGAGAAATCCATGCTTTATTCATCTTGATAAGCGTCAGCCTGTCAGCGCTGTCAGTCGACAGGCGTGTACGCTTATCGGTGATGATGCCACCAGCTGCACTGAAAACCTGCTCGGACAAGACGCTAGCGGCAGGGCAGGCAAGAACCTCCAAGGCGTAGAGCGCCAGTTCGTGCCACATGTCCAGCTTTGAAACCCAGTAGTTGTAGGGAGCTGTGTGATCATTTAGGACGATGGTATGGTCAGCTACGTACTCCCTCACCATCTTTCTGTAAAGATCAGCCCTACTCTGCCGAGACTGGGGACAGGTGACAGTGTCTTGCTGGGGTGACATAAAGCTGGCAAAAGCCTTGTAAAGCGTACCCTTGCCAGTGCTGGACAAGCTGCCTGCTCGCCTACTCTCCCTCGCTACTTGTCCCGCAGAACTACGCACTCTGCCGCTAGCGCTGTCAGAAGGGAAATACTGTTTCAGCTTGTGCACCAGGGCCTGCTGGTATTCATGCATTCTCACACTCCTTTCCTCTCCAGGGATGAGAGTGGGAAGATTTTGCTTGTACCGTGGGTCCAGGAGAGTGAACACCCAGTAATCGGTGCTGGAATAAATTCTTTGAACGCGAGGGTCACGGGATAGGCAGCCTAGCATGAAATCTGCCATATGCGCCAGAGTACCAACGCGTAAGAATTCACTCCCCTCACTGGCCTGACTGTCCATTTCCTCCTCCTCCAACTCCTCCAACTCTTCTTCTTCTGCCCATACACGCTGAACAGTGAAGGACTCAACAATGGTCCCCTCTTGTGTCTCGCCAACATTCTCCTCCTCTTCCTCCTCATCCTCCTCCACCTCCTCCGATATGCGCTGAGAAACAGACCTCAGGGTGCTTTGGCTATCAACAAGGGAATATTCTTCCCCCGTCTCTTGTGACGAGCGCAAAGCTTCCGACTTCATGCTGACCAGAGAGTTTTTCAACAGGCCAAGCAGCGGGATGGTGAGGCTGATGATGGCGGCATCGCCACTGACCATCTGTGTTGACTCCTCAAAGTTACTCAGCACCTGACAGATATCAGACATCCACGTCCACTCCTCATTGTAGACTTGAGGAAGCTGACTGACCTGACTACCAGTTCTGGTGGAAGTTGACATCTGGCAGTCTACAATCGCTCTGCGCTGCTGGTAAACTCTGGATAACATGGTCAGTGTTGAATTCCACCTCGTGGGCACGTCGCACAACAGTCGGTGAGCGGGCAGTTGGAGGCGGCGCTGCGCTGCCCTGAGAGTGGCAGCATCTGGGCTGGACTTCCTGAAATGCGCACAGATGCGGCGCACCTTCGTGAGCAAATCAGACAGATTGGGGTATGTCTTGAGGAAACGCTGCACTATCAGATTTAACACATGGGCCAGGCATGGCACATGTGTCAGTCTGCCGAGTTGCAGAGCCGCCACCAGGTTACGGCCGTTGTCACACACAACCATTCCCGGCTTGAGGTTCAGCGGTGCCAGCCACAGATCAGTCTGCGCCGTGATGCCCTGTAATAGCTCTTGGGCGGTGTGCCTTTTGTCGCCTAGGCTCAGCAGTTTGAGCACCGCCTGCTGTCGCTTAGCGACGGCACTGCTGCTGTGCCTAGAGCTACCGACTGATGGCGCCGTGCCCACGGATGGTAGTTCGGAGGAGGAGGTGGAGGAGGGGTGGGAGGAGGAGGAGGCATAGTAGGCCTGAAACACCTGGACCGAGGTAGGCCCCGCAATCCTCGGCGTCGGCAGTATATGAGCAGCCCCAGGGTCAGACTCGGTCCCAGCCTCCACCAAGTTAACCCAATGTGCCGTCAGCGATATATAGTGGCCCTGCCCGGCAGCACTCGTCCACGTGTCCGTGGTCAGGTGGACCTTGTCAGAAACGGCGTTGGTCAGGGCACGGATGATGTTGTCTGACACGTGCTGGTGCAGGGCTGGGACGGCACATCGGGAAAAGTAGTGGCGGCTGGGGACCGAATACCGAGGGGCGGCCGCCGCCATGAGGTTGCGAAAGGCCTCGGTCTCTACTAGCCTATAGGGCAGCATCTCCAGGCTAAGCAATCTGGAGATGTGCACATTAAGGGCTTGGGCGTGCGGGTGGGTTGCACTATATTTGCGTTTCCGCTCCAGCGTCTGGGGTATGGAGAGCTGAACGCTGGTGGATGCTGTGGAGGATCGTGGAGGCGACGATGGGGTTTTTGTGGCAGGGTCCTGGGCAGGGGGCTGACTAGCAGCTGACACAGGGGAAGGAGCAGTGGTGTGCACGGCCGGAGGTGAACGGGCTTGTTGCCACTGAGTGGGGTGCTTAGCATTCATATGCCTGCGCATACTGGTGGTAGTTAAGCTAGTAGTGGTGGAACCCCTGCTGAGCCTGGTTTGGCAAATGTTGCACACCACAGTCCGTCGGTCATCCGGTGTTTCCTTAAAGAACCTCCACACTTCTGAAGATCTAGCCCTCGCCGCAAGAGCCCTCACCACGGGAGCTTCACTAGTTGACAGTGGCGCTGATGCACCAGCTCTGGCCCTGCCTCTCCGTCTGGCCCCACCACTGCCTCTTCCAACCTGTTCAGGTCGAGGACTCTCCTCCGTCTCAGAAGCACTGTGTTCACCCGGCCTCTCAACCCAGCTTGGGTCTGTCACCTCATCATCCTCCGATCCCTCAGTCTGCTCCCCCCTCGGACTTCCTGCCCTGACAACAACTTCCCCACTGTCTGACAACCGTGTCTCCTCATCGTCGGACACCTCTTTACACACTTCCACTACGTCAAGAAGGTCATCATCACCCACAGACTGTGACTGGTGGAAAACCTGGGCATCGGAAAATTGCTCAGCAGCAACCGGACAAGTGGTTTGTGACTGTGGGAAGGGTCCAGAAAACAGTTCCTCAGAGTATGCCGGTTCAAATGCCAAATTTTCCTGGGAGGGGGCAGACTGGGGGGGAGGAGGCTGAGGTGCAGGAGCTGGAGGAGTGGCGATTTCGGTGACATGGGTGGACTGCGTGGAAGACTGACTGGTGGTGGACAAATTGCTCGAAGCATTGTCAGCAATCCACGACATCACCTGTTCGCACTGTTCTGGCCTCAACAGTGCTCTACCACGAGTCCCAGTAACTTCAGACATGAACCTAGGGAGTGTAGCTCTGCGGCGTTCCCCTGCTCCCTCATCAGCAGGTGGTGTCTCACCCCGCCCAGGACCACGGCCTCTGACCCCTGCAGTAGTTGGACGCCCACGTCCCCGCCCTCGTCCTCTACCCCTAGCCCTCGGGTTAAACATTTTTAAAATGAGAGTTATAACTTTATTTTTTTTTTTTACTTTTTTTTGTTTTTTTTTGTGTTTTTTTTTTTTTTTGTGTTTTTTTTTTTTTTTTGAGTTTTTAAAACCAAACAATGCTATCCTATTGCTATGGCTATTTTCTAGCCAAGTATCAAAGGAAGCACAGTACTATGCCAGATGAGATGACACTGAGTTATTGCCTAATAGAAATCCAACCCCTACTGAATTTTGCCACTTCAGCCTTTGCTATGGATATGTGCGCCACTAAGCGCAGAACACAGCGGTCGCAAGTCCCACTACAAATTGCTCAGAATTGGCAAGTACATGCACTGCAGAAACTACAGTCACCAGCAGATCAACCAGAAATCAAATATATAGAACGCTACTGTAGGCTTCAAGAAGCTGTTTGTATTCTCCTATGGCTATTTTCTAGCCAAGTATCAAAGGAAGCACAGTACTATGCCAGATGAGATGACACTGAGTTATTGCCTAATAGAAATCCAACCCCTACTGAATTTTGCCACTTCAGCCTTTGCTATGGATATGTGCGCCACTAAGCGCAGAACACAGCGGTCGCAAGTCCCACTACAAATTGCTCAGAATTGGCAAGTACATGCACTGCAGAAACTACAGTCACCAGCAGATCAACCAGAAATCAAATATATAGAACGCTACTGTAGGCTTCAAGAAGCTGTTTGTATTCTCCTATGGCTATTTTCTAGCCAAGTATCAAAGGAAGCACAGTACTATGCCAGATGAGATGACACTGAGTTATTGCCTAATAGAAATCCAACCCCTACTGAATTTTGCCACTTCAGCCTTTGCTATGGATATGTGCGCCACTAAGCGCAGAACACAGCGGTCGCAAGTCCCACTACAAATTGCTCAGAATTGGCAAGTACATGCACTGCAGAAACTACAGTCACCAGCAGATCAACCAGAAATCAAATATATAGAACGCTACTGTAGGCTTCAAGAAGCTGTTTGTATTCTCCTATGGCTATTTTCTAGCCAAGTATCAAAGGAAGCACAGTACTATGCCAGATGAGATGACACTGAGTTATTGCCTAATAGAAATCCAACCCCTACTGAATTTTGCCACTTCAGCCTTTGCTATGGATATGTGCGCCACTAAGCGCAGAACACAGCGGTCGCAAGTCTCACTACAAATTGCTCAGAATTGGCAAGTACATGCACTGCAGAAACTACAGTCACCAGCAGATCAACCAGAAATCAAATATATAGAACGCTACTGTAGGCTTCAAGAAGCTGTTTGTATTCTCCTATGGCTATTTTCTAGCCAAGTATCAAAGGAAGCACAGTACTATGCCAGATGAGATGACACTGAGTTATTGCCTAATAGAAATCCAACCCCTACTGAATTTTGCCACTTCAGCCTTTGCTATGGATATGTGCGCCACTAAGCGCAGAACACAGCGGTCGCAAGTCCCACTACAAATTGCTCAGAATTGGCAAGTACATGCACTGCAGAAACTACAGTCACCAGCAGATCAACCAGAAATCAAATATATAGAACGCTACTGTAGGCTTCAAGAAGCTGTTTGTATTCTCCTATGGCTATTTTCTAGCCAAGTATCAAAGGAAGCACAGTACTATGCCAGATGAGATGACACTGAGTTATTGCCTAATAGAAATCCAACCCCTACTGAATTTTGCCACTTCAGCCTTTGCTATGGATATGTGCGCCACTAAGCGCAGAACACAGCGGTCGCAAGTCCCACTACAAATTGCTCAGAATTGGCAAGTACATGCACTGCAGAAACTACAGTCACCAGCAGATCAACCAGAAATCAAATATATAGAACGCTACTGTAGGCTTCAAGAAGCTGTTTGTATTCTCCTATGGCTATTTTCTAGCCAAGTATCAAAGGAAGCACAGTACTATGCCAGATGAGATGACACTGAGTTATTGCCTAATAGAAATCCAACCCCTACTGAATTTTGCCACTTCAGCCTTTGCTATGGATATGTGCGCCACTAAGCGCAGAACACAGCGGTCGCAAGTCTCACTACAAATTGCTCAGAATTGGCAAGTACATGCACTGCAGAAACTACAGTCACCAGCAGATCAACCAGAAATCAAATATATAGAACGCTACTGTAGGCTTCAAGAAGCTGTTTGTATTCTCCTATGGCTATTTTCTAGCCAAGTATCAAAGGAAGCACAGTACTATGCCAGATGAGATGACACTGAGTTATTGCCTAATAGAAATCCAACCCCTACTGAATTTTCCCACTTCGGTCTTTGCTATGGATATGTGTGCCACTAAGAGCTAAACACAACGGTAGCAGTCCCCCTGCTAATTCCTCACAAAATGGTAAAAGATGCAAATTAAAATAAAAAAAGTAGAACGTTATTGTAGCCCTAAGAAGGGCTGTTGGGTTCTTTGAGAATCACTCCTGCCTAACAGTAAGCTAATAGAACACCCTAACGCTTTCCCTGAGCAGCAGCAGCTCTCTCCCTAGCGGCATCCAGAGACAGAATGATCCGAGCAGCGCGGCCAGCGGCTAGTCTATCCCAGGGTCACCTGATCTGGCCAGCCAACCACTGCTATCGACGTGTAAGGGTACCACGTCATGCTGGGTGGAGTGCAGAGTCTCCTGGCTTGTGATTGGCTCTGTTTCTGGCCGCCAAAAAGCAAAACGGCGGGAGCTGCCATTTTCTCGAGCGGGCGAAGTATTCGTCCGAGTAACGAGCAGTTTCGAGTACCCTAATGCTCGACCGAGCATCAAGCTCGGACGAGCATGTTCGCTCATCTCTAATCCAGATGTAATATTTCAAATATGTAATACAAACACATAACCATACATCTTTTGTTACCTCTTCACCATACCAAATCAGAAACTTTATAAATTGTGATTCCTATCATTTAATCTACACAATCAATCGTATACAATGTTATGTATAATACATGGGATGTCTGATTAGAAAATTTAAAAAAATGCATAGCAGAACACATCTCAGGAGCCACAGCATTATCTCGTAATCTCTGAACTGTAATCTGAAAAAAAATTGTGCCAGGGAAGCATTCTGGATATTGACCCTTTATCTATGACTAAGAATCTGCGTTAGATTTGAAATGTGTCAGAATCCTTTTTTATCCTGCCATGGCATTGTGATGCTTTTAAAGTGATCCTAATAAAGTAGTGCTTTTATTCCGTTTTTTTCTGGAATCGTACATTGCTGGACTTTATTTGATTTTTTGAAGTATCTGGACTGACCCCGACTCTATTTTTGGTGTCATTTTGCATGAATGACTGCATCAGTGCAGCATGGCATAGAGGCTATCAACTGATGGCAATGCAGAGGTGTCACTTTACCCCAGGTTGCGTTTATAACAGCCTTCAGCTCATCTGCATTGTTGGGTCTGGTGTTTAGCGGAGGCAGGGCAGTTTGCTGGCCAATCAAGCATAGAGAGCCAACAATACTAGAGTGATGGAGTCAGTAGTTTAACGCCTTAACGCCGAAGCCCTTTTCACCTTCCTGACACGGCTCATTTTTTAAAATCTGTCTGACATGTGTCTGTCTAAGTGGTTATAACTTTGAAACGCTTTAACATATCCAGTTGATTTTGAGATTTTTTTTGTGTAAATCATCAAAACCTACTTTTGGAGGGTCAATTTAGCTAGAAGTGACTTTATAAGGCCCACATGACAGAAAACCCCCATAAATGACACCATTTTAGAAACTACACCAATCAAAATATTCAAAAATACCCTTTGGGAATTTTGTTAACCCTATGAGCGTTTCATGAGGGTGAAAGATAAATGAAAGTGAAATTACAGAAATGTAATTTTATCTTACAATAGATTCATTGAACACTAAAATTTGCACCTCCACAATGGGTTAAAAAGAAAAATGCATTTTACAATGTTTAGTGAAATTCCTCCTGAGTATGCCAATACCCATTTTGTCACTGTACCCTGCTGTACAGGCACAGGGGTGTTGTTGGAAGGCAAAGAGCATTGTTTGGTTTTTGGAGGGCAAATATGGCTGGAAAAGTTTTCATATGTCAGGATGCATTTGGAGAGCCCTAATGGTACCAAACAGAGGAAAGCCCCAACAAGAGACACCATTTTGGAAAGTGCATCCTTTGGAGAATTTAGCAAGGTGTAATGTGTGTATTTGCCCCTACAGGTGTTTTCTTCAATTAGGTTCCTAAGATGAAAAAGATGCAAATTTGCCCCAAAAAGTCACTTTTACGGCTAATTTATGTATCCCATAAGGCATTAAAGATGAAATAACCCCAAAAAATGTGTACTAGCATTTCTCCCGAGTATAAAATTGCCCCACACATGCAAATAAAATGTTGTATGGGTACGCAGTGAAGCTCAGAATGGAAAGAGGGGCGTTGGCCTTTTAGAAGCCAAATTTGACAGACATCCTTTACATGTGAAAACTTGGCCCCAGCACAGGGGGGACACAAGGCAAAAGTTGAATTCCAGACAAACAGATCAGGCAGATAAATACTGTAAGTGGATAGTGAGGCTACAGTGGCCATAAACATGCATACACAATCTAGAATGGGAAGCATAGAGGAGTGACAACATAATTATGAACAGATAGCAGTGGTATAATGATCAATAATATAAGAACAGCTTACCCATGTTAAACCTGATCGCTGCCTGGAAGACAACAGCCCTGACGCGCGTTTCGGCTGGTTCACCTGCCTTGTGTCCCCCTGCGCTGGGGCCAAGTTTTTTAACCAGTATTTTGCTTTACTAATAAACATTTTGGATTAAACATTCTTTGACTATTTACCTATTTTTGTATTATCTTGTGCTTTTTGTTGGATTAAACTCTTCCTAGCAGCTAGGAAGAACAATAGGCTTTCTTCATGACTACCAATAAGCTACATGGTGTTAAACTATATAGGGTTACAATATAGGTTACAGTGCATTTACATATTATAACACATACATTGCTGCCTTCCCTATATTTGGCTTGTTCAAATTCTGTTACTATCCTTTACATGTGTCAGGATGCATTTAGAGAGCCGTATTGGTACCAATACAGAGGGGAACCCCAAAAAGTGTCACCATTTTGGAAAGCACATCCCTTAGAAAATTTAGCAAGGTATAATATGTGTATTTGTCTGTAAAGGTGTTTGATTTAATTAGGACTTAAAAAGGAAAAAGGTGAAAATTTTCCTATAAAGGTCATTTTACCCCTATTTTTTTATAGCCCAAGGGATAAAAAAATGTAATAAGCCCCCAAAATGTGTAAACCTATTTCTCTCGAGTGTAGAAGTACCCCACATGTGTATATAAAATGTTGTATGGGGGCATAGTAGAAGGAAAGAGGGATGTTTGCCTTTTGGAAGGCGAATTTGAATGAAATATTTTACATGAATTTGGAGAACCCTAGTGGTATAAAACAGATAAGAATCCGAAAATTGACCCAAATTTTGAAAGCATACCCCTTAGAGAATTTTGCAATGTGTAATATATGTATTTCCCCCTACAGGTGAATGATCCAATTAGGCCCTAAAAATTAAAAAGGTGAAATATTTTCCTATAAATGTTACTTTTACCCGTAATTTTTGTAAGCCACAAGGGATAATATATGAAATAACCGTGAAAAATGTGTAAAACTATTTCTCCCGAGTGTAGAAGTGCCCCACATGTGCATATAAAATATTTTATTGGCGCAAAGTAGAGGAAAAGAGGGATGTTTGCCTTTAGAAGCCAAATTTGACAGAAATCCTTCACATGTGTCAGGATTAGAGATGAGCGAGCACTAAAATGCTCGGGTACTCGTTATTCGAGACAAACTTTTCCCGATGCTCGAGTGCTCGTCTCGAATAACGAGCCCCATTGAAGTCAATGGGAGACTCGAGCATTTTTCAAGGGGACCAAGGCTCTGCACAGGGAAGCTTGGCCAAACACCTGGGAACCTCAGAAAAGGATGGAAACACCACGGAAATGGACAGGAAACAGCAGGGGCAGCATGCATGGATGCCTCTGAGGCTGCTTAATCGCACCATTATGCCAAAATTATGGGCAACAGCATGGCCATGACAGAGTGACAGAATGAAGCTAGATAGCATCTAAAACATCCAATAATTGACCCTGACACTATAGGGGACGGCATGCAGAGGCAGCGGCAGCAGCGGCAGGCTAGAGAGTGGCATGGCGACATACCCTAAATGGACTCAGGCTTCAAACCAATGGGTGGCAGAGAGGAACCAAAGGAGGTGAGCAAGAAGCGCTCAAATAATATCGGTACATGATAAAAGTTTGCCAGTATATTTTGTGGATTACACAGCAGGGTGGCGACAAAGTTAACATGGAAGCCATGAAAACAACCCAAAATTCTGCCTGACACAGCTCGTTTGATAAGGGGACCATGTATGGAGGCAGTGAACTAGTAGTAGATTAAAGGTGCTGCAGTTAAAACTATGTTAGTTGGATCTTGGCATGGAGCTGGCGCTCCGCTGCCAGGCGAGCTTTCGCCAATCCAAGCCCCTGTCTCTAGGCTACTCCCCAAACAGCACTTCTAAGAACCTTTTGTATAAGATCAAGTGTAGTAGCGTTCTTATAAGTTTAGGATATGGCGGGTGAGGGGAATGTAAACAGATGCGCAAGAAGCGCTGAAATAATATTGGTAAATGATAAAAGTTTGCCAGTATATTTTGTGGATTACACAGCAGGGTGGCGACAAAGTTAACAAGTTTGTTGTGGAAGCCATGAAAACAACCCAAAATTCTGCCTGACACAGCTCGTTTGATAAGGGGACCATGTATGCCTACAGTTCATGCCAGTCGCTGCACTGGCTGCCAGTCTCCTTTCGAATACAGTTTAAAATAATAACCCTCATCCATAAAGCTCTGTATAATGCTGCACCCCCCTACCTCTCCTCTCTTATCTCAGTCTATCGCCCAACCCGTGCTCTTAGATCCGCCAGTGATCTTAGATTAACCTCTACTCTAGTGCGGACCTCCCACTCGCGTCTCCAAGACTTCTCTAGAGCTGCACCAATTCTATGGAATGCTCTGCCCCGGACTATCAGACTAATACCTAACCTCCAAAGTTTCAAACGTGCTCTTAAAACCCATTTCTTTAGGCAAGCCTATAACACTAAAAAAAAAAAACAATAGAAGAAAAAGAGCCTCATAGAGTGTCACTATAGCTCTCAATAAACAACACAATCAATGACCCAAAAAGGAGAGCCACAAGAATCATCAAAAGTAAAATAAATAATGAATTTTATTATGAAAATAATGCACAATATACAAAAAGAAATTCTATCACATAATAGGGAAAGACAATAAGGGGAAACAAGTGGCCCCTGATGGAAAATGGGGCATCCACGGAAAACATAAGCCCCTGCAGACACCCCAAAACCTATAAGTAATTAGTGGTATAAAGACAAAAATGTCTAATAAGTAATGGTAAATGATGCAAACGGGAATATGGGTAGAGAAATATCCCCTTAATTGGATCCTATGTACAATAGGGGCCGGAGGTACCTTCCGGCTCCCACTTTGCACAAAATCAAATAGAGTCCTTACCCGTAAGCATGATGACAGGTGTAATGGGGGTCCACAGGAGGCCAATGAACTACACCCCGATGCGCGTTTCGCTGATGCTTCGTCAGGAGGTGAAGTATGTGTGTGGCATCCCCTGTTTTATACTTACCATCGGCCATCCAGCTGAGAGACGCGCTCGTCACGTGACGCGATCGCCACGTGGGGCCGCGCACCGGAAACACGTCACCAAGACACGCCCACCCGAATCACATGATCGGAGGGGAGGTTGCCACGGAGACGCGGCCGGAGCGCGCACCACCACACGAACGATCACGGCGCACGCGCACAAGCGCGTCAACCAGATGCCGAGGACACGCAAAAACAGGTGGATATAAAATAGGTACAAGTGCACATTTCTACAAACATAGGTGAACGGGAAAATCATAACACCTACAGGATCAAAAAAATCATAATGCCTATGATCCACATAAAGTATATATATATATATATATATATATATATATATATATAAAATAAGAAAAATGGCAGCACTCCGAGATTTCAATGTGGTCAAAAACGTACTATTTTATTCCAGCATGTGCCGTGCAACGTTTCAGCTCCCAAAGCCTGGAGCCTTTTTCAAGCAAAGGTGTATACAGCAATGGTACAATTTATACAGAACATTAAAGGAAGTGACATCATTCGTATTTAGAAACAACAGGTGCAAAGTACAATCAATATACAGTGTTGAAAATGCATATTCTTTATGAGCATCAAAATATTGACATAGAGTGTGATCACTGTGCAGTGTATAAACGCTCATAGTCGCTCACCACTAGATAGACTAACGGGTCCATCGGCGTTCCTGACCGTCGACTGCGCATGACAGTCACATGACGGACACGTGAGTGATCACGTGATCGCAGTGAACGTGAGGGGAGAGAGAAAGAGGTCGGCGGACAGCGCGCATGCGTACTAGTAACTTCTAAGACGCTGCCGCCATAATGGATATGGGAACAAAGTGAGGGTTAGTATATGGGAGTATACCCCAAGTGCCCCTACATATGTCTAAAGGTGCATGGTTCCAAAGGTACGTGAAGCACCCGAGCCCACAGAATACCTATCCTGGTTTTCTGATGGACACAAATCCACTTTCTGCGACCCTGTCCGGACATAAGTCCAAGGGGTGCATCTTGGGGATAAGGTGGTACTCCTCAAGTAATCCTTTAGCGGAGCCATTATTGCACCTTGCAACTAGCCACAATAATGATGATCACAATGCCCCTTAAATATAGCATAATCGACCTCTATACCCCATCAGGACCCAGTATTGAGACATAATGAACTGGTGAGAGAGTGACGCTTCTTCAACGTGAGATTACGGTGTGGTGCTCATTGTGGAGTGAAATAAACATCTATAAATTCATCTCACGTTGAAGAAGCGTCACTCTCTCACCAGTTCATTATGTCTCAATATTGGGTCCTGATGGGGTATAGAGGTCGATTATGCTATATTTAAGGGGCATTGTGATCATCATTATTGTGGCTAGTTGCAAGGTGCAATAATGGCTCCGCTAAAGGATTACTTGAGGAGTACCACCTTATCCCCAAGATGCACCCCTTGGACTTATGTCCGGACAGGGTCGCAGAAAGTGGATTTGTGTCCATCAGAAAACCAGGATAGGTATTCTGTGGGCTCGGGTGCTTCTCGTACCTTTGGAACCATGCACCTTTAGACATATGTAGGGGCACTTGGGGTATACTCCCATATACTTACCCTCACTTTGTTCCCATATCCATTATGGCGGCAGCGTCTTAGAAGTTACTAGTACGCATGCGCGCTGTCCGCCGACCTCTTTCTCTCTCCCCTCACGTTCACTGCGATCACGTGATCACTCACGTGTCCGTCATGTGACTGTCATGCGCAGTCGACGGTCAGGAACGCCGATGGACCCGTTAGTCTATCTAGTGGTGAGCGACTATCAGCGTTTATACACTGCACAGTGATCACACTCTATGTCAATATTTTGATGCTCATAAAGAATATGCATTTTCAACACTGTATATTGATTGTACTTTGCACCTGTTGTTTCTAAATACGAATGATGTCACTTCCTTTAATGTTCTGTATAAATTGTACCATTGCTGTATACACCTTTGCTTGAAAAAGGCTCCAGGCTTTGGGAGCTGAAACGTTGCACGGCACATGCTGGAATAAAATAGTACGTTTTTGACCACATTGAAATCTCGGAGTGCTGCCATTTTTCTTATTTTATACGTTGGATGAACTGTGATCCCGGTTCTGGGAGTGTGCACCTGAGTAATATCCCTCATTTGTTGAGTGCTGCTACATTTTCTTTTTTATTATATATATATATATATATATATATATATATATATATATCTGGAAGAGCATTTATAGTGGCCATCGGGCTATACATATCACTAACGTATATACACATATTATAAAGACCACAATACCTAGCCCTGCATACAGAATTATTATACATGTGTGATATATAAATAAATAAATAAAGTGCTTACCGTAGACAGTCCATATTTAACATATGTAATAGAAAAAGTGCAAAAAGTGCCATACATAAGGTATATCCAATAAAATATACATATACACATCTATGCTAAACAAATATAAAATTCATAAATGGTGTGACAGTGCCGAGTCACAAAAGTGCATACAGTGCCAAACGTGCACAATATAAAAATATATATGTATTAAGAAATATATTTTAAGAAAAAATGGTGAAGACAGATAGATAAAATACATACATGTATCACAATTCAAGACCCATATTATAACAGACACAGTCTATATATAAAGTGCAAAAGTGCTCATAATAATCCCACACAGGGCAGCAGGATAGGGGTGTGCATCAGTAGATAAATTTTCTCTGTATATCAACGTCTTTGAATCTTTAGGGTATCCGGTAGGCCACGTAGGAGATCAAAATCCATAATGGTCACTAAAATTCAGTATATATCTATAATGGAATAGGCAAACAATTACTAAAACCACACTACAACAAATATAACAATAAAGGGAATTATAAAAAAGGTTTGAAGCTAGTAGCCTCATTGAGGCCTTTCGGTTGTACTGTATCCAGGAGGGTAATCCATCTCAGTTCCTTCTGTAATAGACGTTTTTTCACGTCCCCACCCCTGGAACCCATGAGGACTCTATCGATTCCTCGTACTGTAAGTCCTCTCGGATTACAGTTGTGTACATCCCGAAAGTGTTTTGGAATAGGCTGCAACTTCTTCATGTTATTCTTTTTGTATATTGTGCATTATTTTCATAATAAAATTCATTATTTATTTTACTTTTGATGATTCTTGTGGCTCTCCTTTTTGGGTCAAAGCCTATAACACTCATTAACTGCATGAAGTTTTAACTCTTCTACTAACCCGTCCTGTGTCGTCCTCCCATCTGTTATCCAGCAACCAACAGGCACCAGACTTCTCTGCAGTCCCATTCACCCTGGACCTGGTATATAAGATGACGGCTGAGTGGTTCAAGCGACAGCAATTCCATTTATTATATTTTGTTCTATTCCCTAAGAAGAATGGCTTGACCATTAAATATTCTTTTACCTCTTTTACCATCATCTTCATAAACCGTAAGCTCTGGCGAGCAGGGACCTCACTCCTGTTGTTCCATACAAATGTTGTGCTCTGTTACATTACATTTGTATTTGTTTCCTATGATTTGTAAAGCGCTACGGAATATGATGGCGCTATATAAATAAAGATTATTATTATTATTATTATGGAGGCAGTGAACTAGTAGTAGATTAAAGGTGCTGCAGTTAAAACTATGTTAGTTGGATCTTGGGATGGAGCTGGCGCTCCGCTTCCAGGCGAGCTTTCGCCAATCCAAGCCCCTGTCTCTAGGCTACTCCCCAAACAGCACTTCTAAGAACCTTTTGTATAAGATCAAGTGTAGTAGCGTTCTTATAAGTTTGGGATATGGCGGGTGAGGGGAATGTAAACAGATGCGCAAGAAGCGCATGATGCGCATGGAGCTGGCGCTCCGCTGCCAGGTGAGCTTTCGCCAATCCAAGCCCCTGTCTCTAGGCTACTCCCCAAACAGCACTTCTAAGAACCTTTTGTATAAGATCAAGTGTAGTAGCGTTCTTATAAGTTTGGGATATGGCGGGTGAGGGGAATGTAAACAGATGCGCAAGAAGCGCTGAAATAATATCGGTAAATGATAAAAGTTTGCCAGTATATTTTGTGGATTACACAGCAGGGTGGCGACAAAGTTAACAAGTTTGATGTGGAATGCCCTGTAATAGCTCTTGGGCGGTGTGCCTTTTATCGCCTAGGCTCAGCAGTTTGAGCACCGCCTGCTGTCGCTTAGCGACGGCACTGCTGCTGTGCCTAGAGCTACCGACTGATGGCGCCATGGCCACGGATGGTAATTCGGAGGAGGAGGAGGTGGAGGAGGGGTGGGAGGAGGAGGAGGTATACTAGGCCTTTGAGACCTGGACCGAGGTAGGCCCCGCAATTCTTTGCGTCGGCAGTATATGACCAGCCCCAGGGTCAGACTCGGACCCAGCCTGCACCAAGTTAAGTGTAGTAGCGTTCTTATAAGTTTGGGATATGGCGGGTGAGGGGAATGTAAACAGATGCGCAAGAAGCGCATGATGCGCATGGAGCTGGCGCTCCGCTGCCAGGCGAGCTTTCGCCAATCCAAGCCCCTGTCTCTAGGCTACTCCCCAAACAGCACTTCTAAGAACCTTTTGTATAAGATCAAGTGTAGTAGCGTTCTTATAAGTTTAGGATATGGTGGGTGAGGGGAATGTAAACAGATGCGCAAGAAGCACTGAAATAATATTGGTAAATGATAAAAGTTTGCCAGTATATTTTGTGGATAACACAGCAGGGTAGCGACAAAGTTAACAACTTTGATGTGGAATCCATGAAAAAAACCCAAATTTCTGCCTGACACACCTCGTTTGATAAGGGGACGATGTATGGAGGCAGCTATATGGACGACTTTTGGAGGTAGCAATGGAGACAACGTGTGGAGGCTGCTATGGAGACAATTTAATTTGGATAGTGCCTGTATGTGGCAGTCCAAAAAAGTTTTCAAACCAGAGGAGCAGGTAGGTGGCCCTCCAGAAAAATGAAATAGATTGAGTGCCTGTATGTGGCAGTCCAAAAAAGTTTTCAAACCAGAGGAGCAGGTAGGTGGCCCTCCAGAAAAATGAAATAGATTGAGTGCCTGTATGTGGCAGTCCAAAAAAGTTTTCAAACCAGAGGAGCAGGTAGGTGGCCCTCCAGAAAAATGAAATAGATTGAGTGCCTGTATGTGGCAGTCCAAAAAAGTTTTCAAACCAGAGGAGCAGGTAGGTGGCCCTCCAGAAAAATGAAATAGATTGAGTGCCTGTATGTGGCAGTCCAAAAAAGTTTTCAAACCAGAGGAGCAGGTAGGTGGCCCTCCAGAAAAATGAAATAGATTGAGTGCCTGTATGTGGCACTCCCAAAAATTGTTTAAAACAGAGGACCGGGTAGGTGGCCCTCCAGAAAAATTAAATGCATAAAGTACTATAGCTAGAGCTAGTGGGCCCTGTCAAAAAATAGCCAGTTTCCTCTGCTTTAGTGTACAAAGAGGAGGAGAAGGAGGAAAATGAGGAGGAGGAGGAGTGCATAAATTATTCAGGTTGAGCTTCCTTCACCTGGTGGAGATTGGAAATTATGAGAAATCCAGGCTTTATTCATCTTAATAAGCGTCAGCCTGTCAGCGCTGTCAGTCGACAGGCGTGTACGCTTATCGGTGATGATGCCACCAGCTGCACTGAAAACCCGCTCGGACAAGACGCTACCGGCAGGGCAGGCAAGAACCTCCAAGGCGTACAGCGCCAGTTCGTGCCACATGTCCAGCTTTGAAACCCAGTAGTTGTAGGGAGCTGTGTGATCATTTAGGACGATGGTATGGTCAGCTACGTACTCCCTCACCATCTTTCTGTAAAGATCAGCCCTACTCTGCCGAGACTGGGGACAGGTGACAGTGTCTTGCTGGGGTGACATAAAGCTGGCAAAAGCCTTGTAAAGCGTACCCTTGCCAGTGCTGGACAAGCTGCCTGCTCGCCTACTCTCCCTCGCTACTTGTCCCGCAGAACTACGCACTCTGCCGCTAGCGCTGTCAGAAGGGAAATAGTGTTTCAGCTTGTGCACCAGGGTCTGCTGGTATTCATGCATTCTCACACTCCTTTCCTCTCCAGGGATGAGAGTGGAAAGATTTTGCTTGTACCGTGGGTCCAGGAGAGTGAATACCCAGTAATCGGTGCTGGAATAAATTCTTTGAACGCGAGGGTCACGGGATAGGCAGCCTAGCATGAAATCTGCCATATGCGCCAGAGTACCAACGCGTAAGAATTCACTCCACTCACTGGCCTGACTGTCCATTTCCTCCTCCTCCAACTCCTCCAACTCCTCTTCTTCTGCCCATACACGCTGAACAGTGAAGGACTCAACAATGGTCCCCTCTTGTGTCTCGCCAACATTCTCCTCCTCTTCCTCCTCATCCTCCTCCACCTCCACCTCCTCCGATATGCGCTGAGAAACAGACCTAAGGGTGCTTTGGCTATCAACAAGGGAATCTTCTTCCCCCGTCTCTTGTGACAAGCGCAAAGCTTCCGACTTCATGCTGATCAGAGAGTTTTTCAACAGGCCAAGCAGCGGGATGGTGAGGCTGATGATGGCGACATCGCCACTGACCATCTGTGTTGACTCCTCAAAGTTACTCAGCACCTGACAGATATCAGACATCCACGTCCACTCCTCATTGTAGACTTGAGGAAGCTGACTGACCTGACTACCAGTTCTGGTGGAAGTTGACATCTGGCAGTCTACAATCGCTCTGCGCTGCTGGTAAACTCTGGATAACATGGTTAATATTGAATTCCACCTCGTGGGCACGTCGCACAACAGTCGGTGAGCGGGCAGTTGGAGGCGGCGCTGCGCTGCCTTGAGAGTGGCAGCATCTGTGCTGGACTTCCTGAAATGCGCACAGATGCGGCGCACCTTCGTGAGCAAATCAGACAGATTGGGGTATGTCTTGAGGAAACGCTGAACTATCAGATTTAACACATGGGCCAGGCATGGCACATGTGTCAGTCTGCCGAGTTGCAGAGCCGCCACCAGGTTACGGCCATTGTCACACACAACCATGCCTGGCTTCAGGTTCAGCGGTGCCAGCCACAGATCAGTCTGCGCCGTGATGCCCTGTAATAGCTCTTGGGCGGTGTGCCTTTTATCGCCTAGGCTCAGCAGTTTGAGCACCGCCTGCTGTCGCTTAGCGACGGCACTGCTGCTGTGCCTAGAGCTAGCGACTGATGGCGCCATGCCCACGGATGGTAGTTCGGAGGAGGAGGTGGAGGAGGGGTGGGAGGAGGAGGAGGCATAGTAGGCCTGAAAGACCTGGACTGAGGTAGGCCCCGCAATCCTCGGCGTCGGCAGTATATGACCAGCCGCAGGGTCAGACTCGGTCCCAGCCTCCACCAAGTTAACCCAATGTGCCGTCAGCGATATATAGTGGCCCTGCCCGGCAGCACTCGTCCACGTGTCTGTGGTCAGGTGGACCTTGTCAGAAACGGCGTTGGTCAGGGCACGGATGATGTTGTCTGACACGTGCTGGTGCAGGGCTGGGACGGCACATCGGGAAAAGTAGTGGCGGCTGGGGACCGAATACCGAGGGGCGGCCGCCGCCATGAGGTTGTGAAAGGCCTCGGTCTCTACTAGCCTATAGGGCAGCATCTCCAGGCTAAGCAATCTGGAGATGTGGACATTAAGGGCTTGGGCGTGCGGGTGGGTTGCACTATATTTCCGTTTCCGCTCCAGCGTCTGGGGTATGGAGAGCTGAACGCTGGTGGATGCTGTGGAGGATCGTGGAGGCGACGATGGGGTTTTTGTGCCAGGGTCCTGGGCAGGGGGCTGACTATTAGCTGAAACAGGGGAAGGAGCAGTGGTGTGCACGGCCGGAGGTGAACGGGCTTGGTGCCACTGAGTGGGGTGTTTAGCATTCATATGCCTGCGCATACTGGTGGTAGTTAAGCTATTAGTGGTGGAACCCCTGCTGATCCTGTTTTGGCAAAGGTTGCATACCACAGTCCGTCGGTCATCCGGTGTTTCCTTAAAGAACCTCCAGACTTCTGAAAATCTAGCCCTCGCCGCGGGAGCCCTCGCCACGGGAGCTTCACTACGTGCCACATTTGGCGCTGATGCACCAGCTCTGGCCCTGCCTCTCCGTGTGGCCCCACCACTGCCTCTTCCAACCTGTTCTGCAATAGGACTCTCCTCCGTCTCAGAAGCACTGTGTTCACCCGGCCTATCAACCCAGCTTGGGTCTGTCACCTCATCATCCTCCGATCCCTCAGTCTGCTCCCCCCTCAGACTTCCTGCCCTGACAACAACTTCACCACTGTCTGACAACCGTGTCTCCTCATCGTCGGACACCTCTTTACACACTTCTTCCACTACGTCAAGAAGGTCATCATCACCCACAGACTGCGACTGGTGGAAAACCTGGGCATCGGAAAATTGCTCAGCAGCAACCGGACAAGTGGTTTGTGACTGTGGGAAGGGTCCAGAAAACAGTTCCTCAGAGTATGCCAGTTCAAATGCCAAATTTTCCTGGGAGGGGGCAGACTGGGGGGGAGGAGGCTGAGGTGCAGGAGCTGGAGGAGTGCCGATTTCGGTGACATGGGTGGACTGCGTGGAAGACTGACTGGTGGACAAATTGCTCGAAGCATTGTCGGCAATCCACGACATCACCTGTTCGCACTGTTCTGGCCTCAACAGTGCTCTACCACGAGTCCCAGTAACTTCAGACATGAACCTAGGGAGTGTAGCTCTGCTTCGTTCCCCTGCTCCCTCATCAGCAGGTGGTGTCTCACCCCGCCCAGGACCACGGCCTCTGACCCCTGCAGTAGTTGGACGCCCACGTCCCCGCCCTCGTCCTCTACCCCTAGCCCTCGGGTTAAACATTTTGAAAATGAAAGTTATAACTTTAATTTTTTTTTAACTTTTTTTTGTGTTTTTTTTGTGTTTTTTAGTTTTTTTTTTTGTGTTTTTTAGTTTTTAAAACCAAACAATGCTATCCTATTGCTATGGCTATTTTCTAGCCAAGTATGAAAGCACACTGATGAGATGACGCTGAGTTATGAAAAAATAAACGTAAAATAAAAAGGAAATGGCAGACTGTGCCTAATTGAAATCCAACCCCTAATAAATTTTCCCACTTCGGTCTTTGCGATGGATATGTGCGTCACTAAGCGCTAAACACAGCGGTCGCAAGTCTCACTCCAAATTCCTGACAATTGGCTAGTATATGCACTGCAGCAAGGACAGCCACCAGCAGATCAACCAGAAATAAAATATATATAACGCTATTGTAGGCGTAAGTAAGCCGTTTGGATTCTCCTTTGGCTATTTTCTAGCCAAGTATGAAAGCACACTGATGAGATGACGCGGAGTTATGAAAAAATAAACGTAAAATAAAAAGGAAATGGCAGACTGTGCCTAATTGAAATCCAACCCCTAATAAATTTTCCCACTTCGGTCTTTGCGATGGATATGTGCGTCACTAAGCGCTAAACACAGCGGTCGCAAGTCTCACTCCAAATTCCTGACAATTGGCTAGTATATGCACTGCAGCAAGGACAGCCACCAGCAGATCAACCAGAAATAAAATATATATAACGCTATTGTAGGCGTAAGTAAGCCGTTTGGATTCTCCTTTGGCTATTTTCTAGCCAAGTATGAAAGCACACTGATGAGATGACGCGGAGTTATGAAAAAATAAACGTAAAATAAAAAGGAAATGGCAGACTGTGCCTAATTGAAATCAAACCCCTAATAAATTTTCCCACTTTGGTGTTTGAGGTGGATATGTGTGTCACTAAGAGCTAAACACAACGGTAGCAAGTCCCCCTGCAAATTCCTCACAATATGGTACTAGCTGCACTACTAGTGCCAGCAAGCCCAGCCACAAGCAAACAAAAAAAAAAAAAGTATAACGTTATTGTAGCCCTAAGAAGGGCTGTTGGGTTCTTGTTGAATCACTCCTGCCTAACACTATTCTAATAGAACACCCTAACGCTTTCCCTGACCAGCAGCAGCTCTCTCCCTAGCGGCATCCAGACACAGAATGATCCGAGCAGCGCGGGCAGCGGCTAGTCTATCCCAGGGTCACCTGATCTGGCCAGACAACCACTGCTATCGACGTGTAAGGGTACCACGTCATGCTGGGTGGAGTGCAGAGTCTCCTGGCTTGTGATTTTCTCTGTTTCTGGCCGCCAAAAAGCAAAACGGCGGGAGCTGCCATTTTCTCGAGCGGGCGAAGTATTCGTCCGAGCAACGAGCAGTTTCGAGTACGCTAATGCTCGAACGAGCATCAAGCTCGGACGAGTATGTTCGCTCATCTCTAGTCAGGATACATTTGGGGAGCCCTAGTGGAACAAAACAGAGGAAAACCTGAAAAGGCACCCTAATTGTTGAATGTACATCCCTTGGGGAATTTAGTAAGGTGTAATATGTGGTGTAGTGTAATACACGTGGTGAAGTGAGCATTTTGAACATATAGGTGCTTTCCAAATAAGATGTGCAATGGAGTCCAAGATGGAAATTGCAATTATTTCTGGAAAGTTCAGTGCCCATTATGTAGCGCCCGTTATGGGGCGCCCGTTATGTGGTGCCCATTATGTGATGCCCAGTTTGTGCCACTGTAAAATGTCAGCTCTCTGATTAGGAAGCCATATTTCCCGATGCGAGAAAGACCCAACATGTGATCCTAAAAGCTAGCCAGAAAATCCAGCAGGGCTCCGGAATGATAAAGCACTTGGATTATAAATAATAATAAATAAATAAATAAATAAATAAAGAACTTGGAGAAATATAAAGGATCTGCTAAGAAATCCAGAGACTCAGAGGGGAAATAGAAAACATAAATAAAAAACATAAAACCCACAAGTGCCCCTAGTTTGCAAACTACATCAATGAAATAATCAAGGGGTATAGGGAGCAATGTGACCTAACAGTTGTTACAATTATTCATTTTACTGAAATAAATTTACAACAGGTTGGGCGTGAATTGTGAATGTGTTGCGTATATGGAGGTGGAATATACCAGGGGACCAACTAAACTCTTGTCACTCTGGAGTTGTCGCAGGTCTCTTAGTAGTATGTAGAGTCCATCCTAACTCCTCTTTTGGAACAGACTCTTTATTGAGTCCTACCTTTAGAAGCAGCAGAATTCACTGGGAAAATTCTGTCCTAGCAAAACACAGGAACATCTAATGCAGTGATTTTCAACCTTTTTTGAGCCGCGGGACACTTTTTATACTTAGAAAATCCTGGGGCACACCACCAACCAAAATAGCAGAAAATGACACTAAAACAGTCATATTATACATATAGTTAATAATATAGATTATACATTTATTTTACTCAGTGTGAAACCTGGGCCTGTTTCGATAAACACAAAAGGGATATCCTGGCAGGAATGGTGGAAAGACACACACGAAGCTCTTCCTCAACAGTTCTCAGTTTCTCCCTGCTTTTAGTATATGGTGCTGATTATTATGTGGCTCATATACTGCAAAATAAAGGGGTATAATGAGAAGTACTATGGCCATCAGTCCAGAGTACAAGTACCAGCTCATATACTCAGCATGTGAGCTGGTACTTGTAGTACTCCAGCCTCATGACTATAGTATTTCTCATTTTACATTTCTCATTGCTATATGCAGTATACTGCTGGAGTACTAAAAGTACCAGCTCATATGCTGAGTATTCTGCCAACAGTTCATATACTCAGGCAAAAGCTCATATAGTCAGCATTATTGGTGGGCATTACCTTGGTGGTGGGCAAATGCGAGAGTCTCTCCGCTCTCAGGATGATGCGCCGGCCTTGGCGATGTCATTTTGTCGCGCGAGGTTCAAAGCTTGCGCATGTGTTATTGTACACGTCTCCTACATTGTAAGAAGCCGTGACTGCGCATCGCTGCGCATTGCCGGGAAACAAAACACAGGGGGCACCATAGTTTGGGGAACTTTCCCCGCGGCACACCCGACCATGTGTCACGGCACACTAGTGTGTCACGGCACACTGGTTGAAAATCACTGATCTAATCCATCTAAACATCTGCACATTGGAACAGCTTGTAAGAGTTTTCCATAGGGAAAAGTGTTGCTCTTATTCGCCCTAGCGATGCCCATTATGACGAATATTGCTGCTATTGGCTTGACCAAATCGACCAGCCTATAGCGGCAAACACGGACAAAAAGGGGCAGCAAAACCCCTCTGGACAGCAAGCCAAAATTGGTGTCTGTCAGGAACAGCCACCACCCTGCCTCGATCACTGTGTCTACAGACATGGTGACCGGTATTACTGATGTCATAAGTAAATTTGCTGCTATTGGCTGGTCTACATTGATGAGCCAATAGCAGCGATCATGAATTGGGGGGGGGGGGGACATTACGCTTCTGGCCAGTGGGGCAGGATGGATGGATGTCAGGAACAGCTGCCAACTTGCCCCGATTACTGTGTCTGAACCGTGTTGGCAAGCTGCTACCAGCCTCACAACGACAACGCGCGTCGGGCATAGGCTCTAAATCTTTATTTTATTTTTTTTAAATTCAGACAAAAAAAGGCTTATTTTTTGCAAGACGAGATGCACTGTAAAAAAACTTCATTTTAGTGGGTTTTTAGCTTATTGAAGCAATTTTATTAACTCTTTACGTGTGGAGGAAAATAAAATCATCAATTCTTGTTTTGGATTTTTAGCATTCTTTTGTGGGGTGTTCACTGTAGCATAACAATAATATATTTTATTTTATATTTTTTATTCTACGGATCACTTTGATTATGGTGATACCTCATTTATATAGTTTTATTTATATTTGTCCAATTTTATTGAAGGAAAACTAGAATAGAAAAAATTCCATTTGTTTTAGTATCCCCATTTTTACAGCGGCATGACTTTAGTATTTTTTGGTTAATGGAGCTGGTTATGAGCTTATTTTTTGCATGACAAGTTGTTCTTTTCATTTGTATCATTTTTCGGATCACTTTTTAGAACATTTTTTGTAAAGCAATTTGATAAAAAAAATAAAATTTTTGGCAAGTTTTTTTTTTTTTTTACCACGTTCACCGAGCGGGTCCAATTATGATTATGATTTATTGTATAGATCGTTACGGATGCAGCGATACCAAATAAGTGTTTTTTTGTGATTTAGTGTTTTTTGTACTTTATTACTTGTGTACAGGGAAATATGGTGTTTGGGAGGACTTTCACTTTCTTTTATTATTTATTTTTATTTAAAAAAACCTTTATTTATTGTTTAAAGTTTTTTTTTTACTTTTACTGACATGTCAGCGTGAACAAGTGATCAGAAGATCACTTGTTCAAGCTCAGATACAGCTTACACAGTGCAATACAGATGTAAGACTGCGCATGCTCAGTGTCTTAGAGCCGGGTCCTGCCAGAAGGCAGGGACCCGACTCCTGGAAGAAGATCGCGCAGACCCGGGACACTGGCAGTCCTGGGGCAGCGTTCGGAGCGGCGGACCCCCCCCCCCCCGGTAAGCGCCGCGTTAGTTGTTAATATATATAGCCAACACCCGCAGCTTCTGGCGCCGGGTCCGTTCAGGAGCCGGTGGCAGAACTTTGACTTAGTAGTATTGCAAATTGCGGGAACGCACCTCCCACGATGCAGTACTATTACATCAAATGTCCGGGAGGGGTTAAGAGCCACCACACAGATGTATCCAGTACACAGGCTACAAGTGTTGCATTCCATGTGTCAAGGCACTCCTTAAAAATAGAAAATCGGCAGAAGCGTCTTAGATGGGCCTAGGAGAAAAAAGAATCGGACTGTTGTTGTTTTCAGATAAAAGTGAATTTTATAATTTATTTGGAAATCAAGGTCCCAGAATTTGGAGGAAGAGATGGTTTGTGGAATCATGTCATCTGCTGGTTTTATCGGTCCACTGCGTTTTATCAAGACCAAAGTCAGAACAACCGTGTACCAGAAAATTTTAGAGCACTTCATGCTACCCTATGCTGACAAGCTTATGGTGATGGAATTTTATTTTAGAACAGGACTTGGTACTTTTACGCACTTCCAAAAGTACCAATTTTTGGTTTAATAACCACAGTATCACTGAACCTGTTTGGCCAGCAAACCTGAATGACCTTAACCCCATCTGTAGGGTATTATTAAGAAGAAGATGAGAGACACCAGACCCAACAATGAAGGCGAGCTGAAGGCTATCAAAGCAACCTGGGCTTCCATAACATCTATGTAGTTCCATCAGCTAATCATCTCTATGCCACGCCATATTGATGCAGTCATTCATGTAAAAGGAGCCTTGACCAAGTATTGAGTGCATTAACAGTATATACTTGGCCAACATTTCTGTGTTCAATTTTCTTTTTTACAGTTGGTCTTAAATAATCATCAACATTAACATAAATAAACACTTCAAAAAGTTCACTCTGTTTGTAATGACTCAATATTATATATGAGTTTCACTTTTTGAATTGAATTACTGAAAAAAATATAACTTTGCTGATATTCTTATTTATTGAGATATATGTGTGTGTGTATATATGTATATACACACACATATATATACTCGAGTATAAGCCTAGTTTTTCAGCACAAAAAATGTGCTGAAAACTCAAACTTGGCTAATACTCGAGTAAAAAAAATATATCAAAACTCACCTTTCCGGCTCCCCCCGCTGCTGGCCGCTATACTGAGGCAGGGGGCTTGCTATATACTGGGGCAAGGGCTGGCTATATACTGGGGAATATGGGGTGGCAGGCTATATACTGGGGGGCTGGTTCTGGCTATATACTATGGGGCAGGGTCTGGCAGGCTATATAATGGGGAGGCTGTGACCAATACATTTCCCACCCTTGGCTGATACTTGAGTCAATAAGTTTTCCCAGGTTTTTGTGGTAAAATGAGGGACCTCGGCTTATACTCGAGTATATACGGTATATATATATATATATATATATATATATATATATATATATATATATTTTAAAAACATTATATATTGATAGCATCAATGCACTGATTCAACTTTGCAGCATGGGATTGCTCTATTGCATAATATTTTAGTAAGACTTTATCACATAATTGTTCCTCACCTTGTGATAACTTCATCACTGAGATTTTCAGCTTTGCGTAGGCTTAATAGCATATAATCTCTTTGCATGTACCACATCAAACATAGTCTCACTCCTTACTTTATGTATTAAAGGCCTATTATTTCCTTGAAGGCAATTAGTGCACTTATTTAAGGAAAACTACTAAAAGCCCTACAGACAATTTTAATTAATCAGCTAAATGAAACTGTCAAAATGTAGGAAATATTTTGGTTGTAAATTATTGCCTTAGGTTTCTTCTTAATTTTCTTTGTGGAACTTGAAAGGAATGCCTCATTGTAATATTCTTTGTGTTCAGCCTGAATGAAGGTCACTTCACATTTACTTTCATCTTCATACCGTCTGGCCAGTTCACAGATGTTTGCATCTTAATGAGGAGAATTGTTTTGAGAGTCCAAATAATGGAAGAAAAAATCTTTGGCACTTTCATACTTCATCATTTCAATGGTTTTGCCAGTTACAAAATGAATCCAGCATTTGCATCATAAACTCTAGTCAGATTATGGAAATGTATTCCACAAGAAAAAAAATATAATTTGCGTAAAATTATGGTAATTAGAGCCATAGATGCATTCCCCGATTCATTGAGATGCGAGCCATGTGAAATGGCGGAACATGAGCACTTGATGTTTTGCAGTATAGTGTATGTCATGGAAAATAAGTTGCATAACAGGAAAGCAAGGCTGAAACGTATTTTTACCTCAGTCTAAATTTCATTGCACATGAGTAAACCTACTATTAAGTGTGACAAATTGAGAATCTAGAGAATGTGCGATGAACTGAATAGACTTAGCTGCAGATTGACGTAGTATAAACTTCCTATAAATAAAATAGCAAATGATTTAAATCCACCTCCTTCTCTCGGTAACACATAGTTAACACAGGTTTTCTGTGAGCAACTTGTTTAATAGAATTTGAGTGGCGTGATGCCTTCCTTTTGAGTTAAAATGTTACCAAAGGAAGAATGTACATGGAGTTTGTATGCTTTCCCTTGTTTTAGTGTATTTCCTTGGTTTATTCCGCTATTGAAATTACATTGCAGACAGGGAGTGGTGTGTATGAGCACAATTTTTGTACAGCGCAATATGTATACACTGTGTTCAGTCGATAAAAATGCACAGCTGTCACCTACAAAATATACTATAGTAATATATACATTATGATAACGACACGCAGCTTATCTGTATGTGTTATGTTGTAAGGCTGAACTAAAATGGCT
Source organism: Engystomops pustulosus (assembly GCF_040894005.1). NCBI lineage: Eukaryota > Metazoa > Chordata > Amphibia > Anura > Leptodactylidae > Engystomops > Engystomops pustulosus. The sequence continues at coordinate 124,517,414 of NC_092411.1, read as the reverse complement.
CATAACTAATGGCCACAATCATTGCTGGCAGGAGGCAGACGCTAATAAAATACTGCACAATATACTGTCAAATTCCCTAGGAACAAAAAAGTTTACATAATATGGTATAAACAGTTTTAATAAAAAGAGACAAAAAGATCCCACATTTTCCAAAATGCTATTTAGAAAGAAAAGTACCGCAAAAAAAAAAAAAACAAATTACATTGTCAGACTATGACATAAGGCATTTTCCCCAAAGTTAAATTTCTTTTAAAGGTATTAAAATATAACATAACCAAATATAAATTTTGTTATCTCCATGATCATATTGACCCGAGGAAGGGGATTTGTTATTTGGACTGCACAGCGTTCGCCATGCTGCAACAGCACTTTTTATTTTTGCTAATTTCTATGGAATTATTTTTCAGTTTCCCAATACATTGCATAAAATTTGAACTGCTTCAACTAGGAAACACAATATGGCACAGGGAAAACAATGGATTTTTATAAGAGACTTTGGTGTACTGATGTATTGAATAAGAAGTTTCTTGCAGCAGTCAGTTAGAGCTAAGGGGGTTTGTGTTATATGAAGATGTCTCACACAGCAGTGTACCACAGTGCTCCAAGCCAATCTACAATCCTGGAATATAAATGCATTTTTTTCACAGCTCTGTGGATACTCAAAACACATATAAAAGTATGGTGAGACAAGAGCTTACAAACTTATCTGAGGAACGAGGGGCGATGCGGAAAGTAACAGTGTGTCAGGACTGTGAGTATGTGGGCCCTCTGGACCAACGCGGGAGATGGTACTAGCTGACACCTGGGACCAGAGTCTAAGTGGCACATGGTCTTCACCAGAGCCCGCCGCAAAGCAGGGTACAACCAGGTCATTCCACAGGTGCAACTAAACCGAGGTGGCTGCCAAGATAGTAATGCAGGAGACTGTTCCCGGGGAGACAGCAGGAGAACAACACAGGAAGGCACACTTGGATTCACGTCAGGAATCGCAGGAGCTGGCACACAGATCATGAACACAGCAACGGACTGGTACACGGATCAGGAACACAGGAACGGACTGACACATGGATCAGGAACACAGGAACAGACTGGCACATGGGACAGCAGGATATACAAGAACACAGGATACACAAGGGAACTTTCTCTCCAGCAGATGGCTTGAAGATCCGGCAAGGGTCACAGGAGCCGTAGGAGATGGGAATGCGTGCGCCAAACCGCAGGAGCAGCAAAGACCGCCGCTGGAGCGAGGAGAGATGAGTTCTGCTGGGCTCCGGGGGCACACAGAGGGACAAAGGTGCACCTGCGATCCTGCGATCGCAGGAGCACCCGTGACACAGTTCTTGCTTGTACATTGGTCCAGTTATTCTTTCTAAGGTATTGAATGAACAAATAATTATTGCCTCGTGAGCCAGTTACCAGCCGCTATCTACTATATGTTTTCAGTACTTACAAAATTGCAGGTGCCCAAATGGGAACCCACATTTTTTTATTGTAGACTCGGATTCCCCCCCCAAAAAATTACATTGATTTCACTCTCTGCATTGACAGATGGAGCTGTGATTGCCAAAAATCAAAATGGGTACAAAAAATTGTTCAGAAACGGGGATATGTTGAGAAATACAAATCCCATCAAAAAACAAAAAAAATGTGTCAAATATTTTTAAAATCCTTTTTAATCCAATCTAATGTGTATTTCCACCACACACACACAATGTACATATATAAGCAGGAAAACGGCAGCACTCCAAAGAATTGTGGAAAAATGTGAGGTTTATTCCATCTCTAGCAACGTTTCAGCTGTGGATCAGCCTTTGTTAAGCAATGTAACAGGTGTTCATCAGGTGTTTAAATAATTACAACATAGTGACGTTTTACACACATCAATTAAAGGCAACAATATGTTTACAGATCATCAACTACTTTGTATACAGTTAACAATCCTAGTGATACATATATCAAACTGTGACTAATGTGACCATAATCAAATATAATTCAAATAAGCTAATACAGTGTACAAAAAACTGTAATAATGTAGGTTTACTGCTGTAGCCCATCTGCCTCAAAGTTCGACGTACTGTGCATTCAGAGATGCTCTTCTGCGTTGTAACGGGTGGCGATTTGAGTCAGTGTTGCCTTTCTATCAGCTCGAACCAATCTGCCCATTCTCCTCTGACCTCTGGCATCAACAAGGCATTTCCGCCCACAGAACTGCCGCTCACTGGATGTTTTTTCTTTTTCGGACCATTCTCTGTAAACCCTAGAGATGGTTGTGCGTGAAAATCCCAGTAGATCAGCAAATACTCAGACCAGCCCTTCTGGCACCAACAACCATGCCACGTTCAAAGGCACTCAAATCACCTTTCTTCCCCATACTGATGCTCGGTTTGAACTGCAGGAGATTGTCTTGACCATGTCTACATGCCTAAATGCACTGAGTTGCCGCCATGTGATTGGCTGTTTAGAAATTAAGTGTTAACGAGCAGTTGGACAGGTGTACCTAATAAAGTGGCTGGTGAGTGTGTATATATACACTACCTCTTAAAAGTTTGAGGTCACTTAGAAATTTCCCAAGCATATTTTCTTTCAATGAAGCTAACATTAAATGACTCATAAATACACTTCATGCATTGTTAGCGCAGGATTTTATTTTCAATCTAATGCACTTATCTGCACCACTAAAAAGAAGGTGAACTCCATCTGACCTGAATGACACATGCAGGATATTGGGCGCACAATCTTATTGAATTGCGGCACAATGCATTATAGGTGGACAATGCCCTTCCGGTGAACTCCGGGGACGGGGTAAGTAAATGTGCCCCATTGTGTTTGCTAACTTTGTAAGAAGGCTAATTGATATTTAGAAAACTCTTGTTCAAGTAAGCTAGAAAAGCTAAAAACTGTTTGGCTGATTAGAGAATCTACAAAACTGACCTTCTTTTGACCTGGTTGAGAATATGGAGCATTCATTTATTCTATGAAACTCTCACAGTGGCCAGAAAAAAAGAACTTTCATGTGAAACTCGACAGTCTATTCTTTTTCTTAGAAATGGCCAATCAATGCGTCAAATTGCCAAGAAATTGCAGATTTTCTACAACGGTATGTACTACCCCCTTCAGAGGAGAGCACAGTTATAAACAGAAGTAGGAGGCTCCATTGAATAACTAAGTAATAAGACAAGTACATTAGAGTCTCTAGTTTGAGAAACCAGTGGGGGGCAGGTTTTTCAATAGCCATCAGTGGCAATTAACGGGTGGCAACCCTGCTAGACACGCTTTTTAAAATAATATTGTTGCATCTACCACTGGAGTAGAATTGATAAGATCTCAATGGAGGATGAACATTATTCAAAGCCCAAATCTGTTTTATTAATAAGGGGTTGTTGCAGGCCTGGGAAAACAAGAAGAAGGATGAGGAGCTTTGTCTATTTCTTGAAACCTTTGGATACTGTAATCAAGACATTTATGCTGGTCCTCATCAGTATCATACTAACCCTTCATGGGACCTTAATAGTGGAGTACCCACCGCACCAGAGAGGAATCAGTATACAACACTTCTCCCTCTCTGTAATATGGATTCAACATAATTGTTTGGTCTTGTATTAACCAAAAACAATCCGTAAGATAACCTTACTGCATGTCAGGATCAGGGGTAGTGGACCCGTTGTGAATCGAGGTCACAATGGGAAATCACTATAAATGCACAGGGAAACAGGAGACAAGCTTTTTCTAAGGCACAAGGGTCCAAGATCTGTCAGGGGACACAGGAAGCGGTGGGCAATTTATCAGGGCAAGCCGCTCGCCAGCTGTCCATGCTCACCCTTTAAAACTTAAAGTGCTGGAATTAGGGAAGCTAAGTGAGGCTGCAGATGGGTTCCAGGGGCACAGCAAGGCACAGAGAAGCACACGGTTGCGCCTGTGACCTGGGACATGGGTCGCAGTAACACCCGTGACACTGCAGAAAATAATAATTATTTATTAACTCAATATTATTTGTCACCACTGAACAAAATTTGATCTAGGTATTACTATATGCTATGCACCTTTACGATTAGGGTATCCCTGGAAGCTAATTCACTGACAGCAGCAACTTTACAATCTAGGTATTACTGCATACTATTTATTGACAGGAGAACCTTTATGATCTACACAAAAGTGCTCTCCATTCACTGACATGAGCAACTTTATAATCAAGGTAACACCGGATACTATTTACTGACAGGAGCAGCTTTACAATCTAGTCATTACTGAGCCCTATTCACTGACAACAGCACTTTTATGATCTGACAGCAGTAAATTTACAATCTTCAAAATCTTATACTATACACTGTAGTGCTAAACAGGCCTGTTAATTTCAGCAAGTGTGTTAATGTATCTCTTGCTATAAGTGTTAATATCCCTTACAACAAGTCATAAGGGTGTGAAACATTAGTCATAGTGAATGATATTGCATAAAAGGAAATCACATATACTTCGCACTTTCTTCAGGAAAATCAAGATGCTGAATTTTGAAATTAAAATGTTTAGAAGGAGGCACAGCTTATAAATGGTAACATACATCATCTGGTACCCACTATGTATTCAGGTAGGGTCAGGAAGTATGAGTTCTCCTGATGGAGACTTTGCCATTTAAGGCTGCCTTGTAGATGTGTGGAGACTTATAGCCAATGATGCTCCTCTAGGGGTTTCTGGGAAACATGAAAATACATTTTTGTCTGCCTGTGTTTTTGGACTTTTCTAGTCTTTTCTGCTGGTCATATGTATTTTAGTGGTTTTTCCTTATTGAAACATGTGGTGTTTGGTCTGTAGTGAATTTGTGACTTTTTAAAACAAAAGTCGCAAAAAGTCTCCAAAGTCTTATATTTGCGTCAAGATCTCTGACTTTTTTGTGACCTTTTAAGAGAATCACAACTTTAACATCTAGAATCAGGTGATTACTCAGGGAACACTGCAGAAAACTAGGCAATTGGGAACTTAGAAGGGAGACTGTTTTAGGTGCAAAAAAGTAAATAAAAAAGGCAAATGAGCACAAGCATCATGAAAAGTCTCAAAAATGAAAGAATAAAGCAAGCCAAAAGTTTTTGATACATGTGCCCCAATGCATCTTTTTACAACATTGAGTATAGGGAAACACCAAATGAAAGAACAGAATTGCACAGCCCCAATTAAACCATCAGTTTATACACTCACCGGCCACTTTATTAGGTACACCATGCTAGTAACGGGTTGGACCCCCTTTTGCCTTCAGAACTGCCTCAATTCTTTGTGGCATAGATTTAACAAGGTGCTGGAAGCATTCCTCATAGATTTTGGTCCATATTGACATGATGGCATCACACAGTTGCCGCAGATTTGTCGGCTGCACATACATGATGCGAATCTCCCGTTCCACCACATCCCAAAGATGCTCTATTGGATTGAGATCTGGTGACTGTGGAGGCCATTTGAGTACAGTGAACTCATTGTCATGTTCAAGAAACCAGTCTGAGATGATTCCAGCTTTATGACATGGTGCATTATCCTGCTGAAAGTAGCCATCAGATGTTGGGTACATTGTGGTCATAAAGGGATGGACATGGTCAGCAACAATACTCAGGTAGGCTGTGGCATGGCACCGATGCTCAATTGGTACCAAGGGGCCCAAAGAGTGCCAAGAAAATATTCCCCACACCATGACACCACCACCACCAGCCTGAACCGTTGATACAAGGTAGGATGGATCCATGCTTTCATGTTGTTGACGCCAAATTCTGACCCTACCATCCGAATGTCGCAGCAGAAATCGAGACTCATCAGACCAGGCAACGTTTTTCTAATCTTCTACTGTCCAATTTCGATGAGCTTGTGCAAGTTGTAGCCTCAGTTTCCTGTTCTTAGCTGAAAGGAGTGGCACCCGGTGTGGTCTTCTGCTGCTGTAGCCCATCTGCCTCAAAGTTCGACGTACTGTACGTTCAGAGATGCTCTTCTGCCTACCTTGGTTGCGATTTGAGTCAGTGTTGCCTTTCTATCAGCTCGTACCAGCCTGCCCATTCTCCTCTGACCTCTGGCATCAACAAGGCATTTCCGACCACAGAACTGCCGCTCACTGGATGTTTTTTCTTTTTCGGACCATTCTCTGTAAACCCTAGAGTTGTGCGTGAAAATCCCAGTAGATCAGCAATTTCTGAAATACTCAGACTAGCCCTTCTGGCACCAACAACTATGCCACGTTCAAAGGCACTCAAATCACCTTTCTTCCCCATACTGATGCTCGGTTTGAACTGCAGGAGATTGTCTTGACCATGTCTACATGCCTAAATGCACTTAGTTTCCACCATGTGATTGGCTGATTAGAAATTAAGTGTTAAGGAGCAGTTGGACAGGTGTACCTAATACAGTGGCTACATGCCTAAATGCACTTAGTTTCCACCATGTGATTGGCTGATTAGAAATTAAGTGTTAAGGAGCAGTTGGACAGGTGTACCTAATACAGTGGCCGGTGAGTGTATTTCAGCTATTTTTTTCTGCTAATGTTACCCAATGTTTACCACTTCTTCATGTAACATTACCTTTACATTACTGTCTGCCTTTTGTCTCCAACATCATGTATCCTCTGTATCGTTCTAAAGCTGAACTTCTTGTCTTTCTACCATCTACAGGACCTAACCCTTGCATCTGCTTTCTTTCCAGAATCCAGAGTACTGTAACCCCCTACTAGTTGGTCTTTCACATACTAAACTCTCTCCCCTACAATTTATTCTTAATGTAGTGGTGACAATTGCCTTTCCAGATGTTACAACGATGTCACACATATGTCACACAGATGCCTCCACTCTGTGTAAGTCACTTACAAGGAAAACCTATTACATCATATAGGCCCTTACTGCAAATCATTCTCACTCTTACAAGAGTTAAGCCACGGTGCTGTTAAAGAAGTATAAAGAGTGATCACTGGCAGAACCCTGTTCATACAAACCATGTTTTTGCCGAACGGAGCTGTTGACCATTTAAATGCCACTGGCAGGGCATGGAGAGAATGGTCAGTGATTAATTACGATGACAACTAGGAAGTCGTACAGTCCCTAATATGGTAGCAATGGAAAAGTCAACTCACAGGGTGTTGCAAAAAGATTAGGACAGAGGAATATCTTGCAAAATACACATCAGATCAAAAAACTTAAAATATATGTGTCAGTTTTAAAAAAATCTATACAATTATAACAATCTATACAAATTATAACAAAAAAATATCACGGGTTAGGGGGATAAAACATTTATTTAATTCTTAAAGGTTGGACTTGATGGACTTGCGTCTTTTTCCAGCCTTATATACTATGATACTATGAAACTCAGCCCCTATCCCAGCCTTTCTATCCTATCTACCTCTCGTCGGAGTGAGCTCCTGTTTAACCTGTTAAATGCGTGGAGGCATTTAAACTGTCTTCTGGTGTTTTAGTAAAATGTAGAAAAAAACAAACTAATTATGGTATCCCCATAATTGTATTAACCCATATAATAAAAATAAGTTGTTAATTAGGCTATTTGGTGAACACCAAAAAAATGAAGGAAAAAATTAATTACAGGCAGTCCCCGGGTTACGTACAAGATAGGGTCCGGAGGTTTGTTCTTAAGTTGAATTTGTATGGAAATCGAAACTGTATATTTTATCATTGTAGATCCAGACAAAAAAAATTTCGGCCCCAGAGACAATTGGAGTTTAAACATTTTTTGCTGTAATGGGACCAAGGATTATCAATAAAGCTTCATTACAGACACCTTACAGTTGAGCATTGCAGTCTGGGATTATAGTAAAGCATTCAGAAAGCTTCACCAGAGGTCAGAGGGGTCTGTCTGTAACTATGGGTTGTCTGTAAGTCGAGTGTCCTTAAGTAGGGGACCACCTGTACATAATTGATGCCCCATAAAAGTCAAATTGTTTTCAACAATAGGGGATACCAACCCCAATGGAATATCAATGGAAAATACATCTGATCCCAAAAGAAATTGCCCACACATGGCCTCACTAACAGTAAATCTTTAATTTTATATCCTACAAAAGGGTGGCAATGTCTTTAGGTCAAAACTGGTAGTAGCAGGATTCTCCTTCCATTCTGCAGCTCATTGTGTACTCATACAACAAGTAACATCCACATGTGGGGTATCTCTGTACTCAGGAGAAATTGCACAAAAAATTTAAGATGGGTTTTCTCTTATCTTTTGGAAATGTATACATTTTAGGGCTAAATTAAGGTAGAACTGACAAAATTAGACCATTCAAGACCTCAAGGGGTTGACAATTTTCCTAAAAGCTGTTTCTGATAGTTTGAGGGGTGCAGATTTGAAAATGGGTTGATAAAGGTGGTTTCTATTATTATATAATTCAAATTTCATTTAAAACAATGATCCCCCAAAAAGTCAATTCTGCATTCTCCTTGAAAATATGAAAACGATGTTCGATTTTTAAGCCATGTGACATTAAAATACATTTTCCAGAATTTCAAAAATTATGAAAATGTAAATTCGACATATGGAACATGTTATTCAGCAACTTATTTAGGCGGTAAAACTAGATCATTTAGAATTTTGAAAATGGCAAATATGTCAAAAAAATCATCATTTTTCTTTCATAAATAAACACAAAACTTATCAGCCAGAAATTACCACCAAAATGAAGTACAACATTTGCCAAAAAAACAATCTGAAAATCGCTTTGATAAGTAAAAGTGTTAAAAATTTATAACCATAAAAAGTGACGCAAGTCAGAATACAAAAAAATGGGGCTAAGTCTTAAGCTACAAACTTATCTTAACCCCTGAAGGAGTTAAAATGAGTCTCCGGGCTTTCATTCTCAATTCTACTCCCCTTTGAATATGAGGATATTTCTCGTTGACTAAAAAGTTTTCAAATATCGAATGCTCTAAATTAAAAGATATCACTGTTATAAAATTCTAGCACTATACTTTAAATGCTTCAATTTGATAAGCATGGATAGGTTTAAGAAAAACATTGCATACTTCTATCTTCAGATTTTAGATCTGATGTGTATTTATCGAAATATCCCCTTTTTCAACATTTTTGCACACATTTTGATTTTTGGCGATTACAGCACCATCAGTTACCAAAATTGAAAAAGACCTACACGTAGATCAGATCAATGTAATTTTTCCTGGGAAATCAGCAAAAATATTAAATACATATTTAATCCAACCACCATCCCTAAAAGAACAACATGGATGGACAAAAGGACATGGCTTTTACAATGCAAAAAATGGAGGCTACATTTCAGTTTTGAACCTAAAATCTACATGCATTGTATATTTTCTGTGAAGCTTTTAATGTGACGTAATTGAGGCACACTAGAAATATAGTGGTAAAATCAAGATGTAAGTGGTCAGACCATAGTTTCAGGTAACAGTGTTCCTAACAGACAATGGGAAGATTAATCTTTCCACAGCCATCTTAGTCAAGTTTTGTCAAGTAGTTTTGACAGCTTGATAAATGTAATTTCATTTTTGTACATGAGGCGTTAACATCTGGAGTGGATTTGCCACCAAATTGAAAAACTAGTAACTAAAAATGACAACCAGTTCCTAAGATTTAATTGCACCACTGGTAAATTGGAATGGGTGTGCACCTAAATTTGGAACCTTCTGAAAAGTTGCATTACATGAATTTGTGTAAGGTAAAAATTTGGCACAAATCAGCAGATTCAACAATTTTGAGATATTTTAAAGGCAGAAGTCTGATATATAGTAGCTGCAATGTTAGGGCCACTTTACATCTCTGTTAGGTCTTCAATTTTTACAGCAGTTATAAGGGACCAAAACCAGGAGTGGTGGAACACACAGAACAGGTGTAAGTCTTTCCCTTAGGCCCCTTCCACACTAGCGTTTTTCACGCGCGAGTTCTGCGCGTGCTTTTGACACGCAGAACTTGCATTGCACTCTGTCCCATTGTTTCCAATGGGCCTTTCCTCATTTGCGTTGTTTTTCACGCGCATGCTTGCGTTTGTTCCCGTCCCATTCAAGTCTATGGAGACGCATCATAAATGCATTGCACTCGCAAGCATTGCAAGTGCAATGCGAGTGCAATGTGTTTTAAATGAATGGGTTGCTAGGTGACATGAATAATTCCCCTGCTCGAGATCGAGCATTTAATTAAAAAAACACAGTGAAGAACAGTGAAAAATAGAATAAAAACAGTGAACACAGGATCATTTAAGTGAAAAACACAGTAAAGAACACAGTGAAGAATAGATTACAGATGTTCGGCACATCTGCTTACTTGTCGGGAGATACGCGCGGAACGGTGCGAACAAAATAGCACATTGCAGATGTTTCCATACATCTGCAATGTCTTCTTCACACATGTATATTGTTCTTCACATCCTATTTTGTTCGCACCGTTTCGCGCGTATCTCCCGACAAGTAAGCAGATGTGCCGAACATCTGTAATCTATTCTTCACTGTGTTCTTTACTGTGTTTTTCACTTAAATGATCCTGTGTTCACTGTTTTTATTCTATTCTTCACTGTTCTTCACATCTGCTAACTCGTCAGGAGATAATATATGCGCAGAACAGTGAAGAAAAGATTGTAGATGCTTGCATACATCTGCTAACTTATCAGAAGACATTCTTTTTCAATTAAATAAAACATTTTATTCCCGAACCATGGTCCCTTTGAAAAATGCTCGAGTCTCCCATTGACTTAAAAAAACGCGCGTGAAAAACGCACCAAAAACGCGAACAACACGCGCGTGAAAAACGCAAAAACGCTAATGACTCCAAGGAAAAATGGAACAAAAATGCAGCCAAAAACTTCAGTTTTTCACGCATTGCATCCTGACGTGAAAGGCAACGCTAGTGTGGAAGGGGCCTTACACATTACATCTTTAGAGACGCTAGAAAGACCTGCCCCTGTTCTGTGTGTTCAACTGATCCTAGTTTTGGTTCACAATAACTGAACACCTAACAGAGATGTGAACTAGACACTCAAAAATGCCCCCAATTAATGGCACATGTGTAACTTTTTGTTGAAGTCAACCCACTCTACTTTGGACTATTTATTTTCATTTGTTTCCATTTTGAGAATTAACACACAGGCTTAGGGGGATTTATTACATGCCCAGGCTTGATATTCCCTCCTGTACCACAATTTCAAGTTACAAAAATTGCGGGTAGTTCAAGAATGTATTAGTATTAAAACCTGAAATTCCTCAGAATTATGTTGAAGGAGATAAGCGATTTAATAACATCATTAAGGTCTGACCTCTCACCTTTTAATATTGGTGCTGTGTTAGCATTTTAGAAATGATTAATTCCTGAGATCTTCTTTGTCCAAAGAGAAAATACTGCAAGACTAAATCATAGCTTGAATAGTTTAATTGGTGGGATGCTTAATGTCAATTATAAAGTTGTTATTGTGAAGCAACCGTCTGTAATTTTCCTTATTTTTGTGTAAGAAAAAATATGAAATTTGACAAACAAGCACAGCACAACCACTATACCTTGTAAAGAGACAGATACCCCTGTCACTATTTTGGGAGCGGTACAGAAATGTGATTACAAAACTTCCTTACTGTGTCCAAAGTACATTCAACTAGAAAAAATCTTATTTGACAAGTTTGCATTATTATGAAGTGATGTCAGGTGAAAACTGCCTTGACAACTGAGGAAAAGCATACAAGTTGTAAAGCATATCAAAATAATATTAGCTGCAATTTTTCTTTAATATGTTTAGATTTAACTCATTCAGTGTCTAAACTAAAACAGTCTTTGTTTTTATGGCTTTTACTGGGCAGTATTTTATTAAAATTCTTATGGGGGAGGCAAAGTGGCAATTCAGACATTTGGAAGTTTTTCCATTATGGGGTTCACTTCATGGGATAATTATTTTTGTTTTTGGATGAAATGGGGATTTGGGGAAATGAGGATACATATCCTATTTGCTTAATTATTTTAAATGTATTCAAAGAAAAGTGGGGTGGCTTTTTAATGTCAATTTCTTTACATTTATTATTTTTTTAGGTGTTTAGATATTTGAACACTTGTTTTTAACCATTGCAACTTGTGACCAGTGTCAACACCAATACCATAATTATTTACCCTCTATGAAGAGGGTTCTGCACATAAGGAGTTAACAGTGAAGTTACAGCAAAAGTGTATACCCTTTAAAACCTCTGGATACAACCTGTTTAGGGATGTAGCCATTGTGCACTGGTACATCTCCGGTACGCTTCTTTATAATGGCTTGTAATGAGGAGTGGTGCAGACTGTAGCACTGGAAAGTAGTAAGTATAGGTTGTTTGTTTTTCTAACCACACCTTGCTCCCATTCAAACAAAGATCTCTAGCCCCCATCCAATTTCATTTTGATACATTTTATTTACATAAAAAGTGAAAAATAAACATAAAGTTATAAACATCAATAAAAACCTGTCACACTTTTAGGAGAAATTGTCCTTTTGACAAATTATATATATACATGAATATTATATTTTATTTGTAGTGCATAGTACTACATTTTTTGTTCTCAAGTACCTTATATACTCGAGTATAAGCCTAGTTTTTCCGCACAAAAAATGTGCTGAAAAACCCAAACTCTGCTTATACTCGAGTCAAAAAAATAAATATATCTAAACTCACCTTTCCGGCGACCCCTGTATATCTTCTGTGCGATCTGTCCGGCAGCGGCGGCAGGCTATATACACTGGGGCAGGGGCTGGCTGGCTATATACACTGGGGCAGGGGCTGGCTGGCTATTTCCTGGGGTGGCTGTGACCAATGCATTTCCCACCCTCGGCTTATACTCGAGTCAATAGGTTTTCCCAGTATTGTGGTAAAATTAGGGGCCTCGGCTTATACTCGGGTCAGCTTATACTCGAGTATATACGGTAACAAGAAGTTTCATGTAAAGTGATGATAAGACATTTGGGATCCTGTAATGCACAGGAAGAATATGTACCAAATATGACTTGGCTATGATCAAGTAGGAGCCAGAGCAAGTTGAACTAGCTGTTTCCTCACTAAATGAGCTTCCTTGACTTTGCTGATAATGATACAACTATAATTTTATGGTGTGGGAAATGCATGGGTCACAGCCTCCCTTAGAAGTGAAATGTCCAGCAGCCTCCCCTCACTAAGGGAATGTCCCGGCAGCTTCCCCAGTAATCTATTGTCCAGCAGTCTCCCACAGTAATTAAATTCACAGCAGCCTCCCCCAGTAGTGAAATGCCCCATGCAGCCTCCCCATTAATAAAATGCCTAATGCACCCCCCCCAGGAATGAAATGCCCCATGCATCTTCCCCCAGTGAAGAAATACCCAATGTACCCCCCCCCCCAGTAAAAAAAATGTCCTGCAGTCCCCAAGTAATGAAATCAACTACAGCAGCTCCTCATTGTATAAAAAATAAAATGACATACTCACCTTCTGATGCTCTCCAGGGCTCCTCTTCCTTCCCCTTGTAACAGAGTGGGCAGAGACATGACCACACAGAATGCTTTTATCACTCTGTTACAAGTAAAGACGAGAAGGAAGAGAAGCCACACAGAGAATCAGGGAGTATTGGATGGTGAGTATGTAAATTATTTTTTTTATACACTCATGAATAAGTTCAGCTTATACATGATTATAGATAGAGATGAGCGAGCACTAAAATGCTCGGGTACTCGTTATTCGAGACGAACTTTTCCCGATGCTCGAGTGCTCGTTTCGAGTAACGAGCCCCATTGAAGTCAATGGGAGACTCGAGCATTTTTCAAGGGGACCAAGGCTCTGCACAGGGAAGCTTGGCCAAACACCTGGGAACCTCAGAAAAGGATGGAAACACCACGGAAATGGACAGGAAACAGCAGGGGCAGCATGCATGGATGCCTCTGAGGCTGCTTAAATGCACCATTATGCCAAAATTATGGGCAACAGCATGGCCATGACAGAGTGACAGAATGAAGCTAGATAGCATCTAAAACATCCAATAATTGACCCTGACACTATAGGGGACGGCATGCAGAGGCAGCGGCAGCAGCGGAAGGCTAGAGAGTGGCATGGCGACATACCCTAAATGGACTCAGGCTTCAAACCAATGGGTAGCAGAGAGGAACCAAAGGAGGTGAGCAAGAAGCGCTCAAATAATATCGGTACATGATAAAAGTTTGCCAGTATATTTTGTGGATTACACAGCAGGGTGGCGACAAAGTTAACATGGAAGCCATGAAAAAAATCCAAAATTCTGCCTGACACAGCTCGTTTGATAAGGGGACGATGTATGGAGGCAGTGAACTAGTAGTAGATTAAAGGTGCTGCAGTTAAAACTATGTTAGTTGGATCTTGGCATGGAGCTGGCGCTCCGCTGCCAGGCGAGCTTTCGCCAATCCAAGCCCCTGTCTCTAGGCTACTCCCCAAACAGCACTTCTAAGAACCTTTCGGATAAGATCAAGTGTAGTAGCGTTCTTATAAGTTTGGGATATGGCGGGTGAGGGGAATGTAAACATCTGCGCAAGAAGCGCTGAAATAATATCCGTAAATGAAAAAAGTTTTCCAGTATATTTTGTGGCTTACACAGCAGGGTGGCGACAAAGTTAACAAGTTTGATGTGGAATGCCCTGCAATAGCTCTTGGGCGGTGTGCCTTTTATCACCTAGGCTCAGCAGTTTGAGCACCGCCTGCTGTCGCTTAGCGACGGCACTGCTGCTGTGCCTAGAGCTACCGACTGATGGCGCCATGCCCACGGATGGTAATTCGGAGGAGGAGGAGGTGGAGGAGGGGTGGGAGGATTTGGAGGTATAGTAGGCCTTTGAGACCTGGACCGAGGTAGGCCCCGCAATCCTCTGCGTCGGCAGTATATGACCAGCCCCAGGGTCAGACTCGGTCCCAGCCTGCACCAAGTTAAGTGTAGTAGCGTTCTTATAAGTTTGGGATATGGCGGGTGAGGGGGATGTAAACAGATGCGCAAGAAGCGCTGAAATAATATCCGTAAATGGTAAAAGTTTGCCAGTATATTTTGTGGATTACACAGCAGGGTGGCGACAAAGTTAACAAGTTTATTGTGGAAGCCATGAAAACAACCCAAAATTCTGCCTGACACAGCACGTTTGATAAGGCGGGCATGTATGGAGGCAGTGAACTAGTAGTAGATTAAAGGTGCTGCAGTTAAAACTATGTTAGTTGGTTCTTGGCATGGAGCTGCCGCTCCGCTGCCAGGCAAGCTTTCGCCAATCCAAGCCCCTGTCTCTAGGCTACTCCCCAAACAGCACTTCTAAGAACCTTTTGTATAAGATCAAGTGTAGTAGCGTTCTTATAAGTTTGGGATATGGCGGGTGAGGGGAATGTAAACAGATGCGCAAGATGCGCTGAAATAATATCCGTAAATGGTAAAAGTTTGCCAGTGTATTTTGTGGATAACACAGCAGGGTGGCGACAAAGTTAACAACTTTGATGTGGAATCCATGAAAACAACCCAAATTTCGGCCTGACAAACCTCGTTTGATAAAGGGACGATGTATGGAGGCAGCTATATGGACGACTTTTGGAGGTAGCAATGGAGACAACGTGTGGAGGCTGCTATGGAGACAATTCAATTTGGATAGTGCCTGTATGTGGCAGTCCAAAAAAATTTTCAAACCAGAGGAGCAGGTAGGTGGCCCTCCAGAAAAATGGAATAGATTGAGTGCCTGTATGTGGCAGTCCAAAAAAGTTTTTTAAACCAGAGGAGCAGGTAGGTGGCCCTCCAGAAAAATGGAATAGATTGAGTGCCTGTATGTGGCAGTCCAAAAAAGTTTTTAAACCAGAGGAGCAGGTAGGTGGCCCTCCAGAAAAATGGAATAGATTGAGTGCCTGTATGTGGCAGTCCAAAAAAGTTTTTAAACCAGAGGAGCAGGTAGGTGGCCCTCCAGAAAAATGGAATAGATTGAGTGCCTGTATGTGGCAGTCCAAAAAAGTTTTTAAACCAGAGGAACAGGTAGGTGGCCCTCCAGAAAAATTGAATAGATTGAGTGCCTGTATGTGGCACTCCCAAAAATTGTTTAAAACAGAGGACCGGGTCGGTGGCCCTCCAGAAAAATTAAATGCATAAAGTACTATAGGTAGAGCCAGTGGGCCCTGTCAAAAAATAGCCAGTTTCCTCTGCTTTACTGTACAAAGAGCAGGAGAAGGAGGAAAATGAGGAGGAGGAGGAGGAGTGGATAAATTATTCAGGTTGAGCTTCCTTCACCTGCTGGAGATTGGAAATTAGGAGAAATCCATGCTTTATTCATCTTGATAAGCGTCAGCCTGTCAGCGCTGTCAGTCGACAGGCGTGTACGCTTATCGGTGATGATGCCACCAGCTGCACTGAAAACCGCTCGGACAAGACGCTAGCGGCAGGGCAGGCAAGAACCTCCAAGGCGTACAGCGCCAGTTCGTGCCACATGTCCAGCTTTGAAACCCAGTAGTTGTAGGGAGCTGTGTGATCATTTAGGACGATGGTATGGTCAGCTACGTACTCCCTCACCATCTTTCTGTAAAGATCAGCCCTACTCTGCCGAGACTGGGGACAGGTGACAGTGTCTTGCTGGGGTGACATAAAGCTGGCAAAAGCCTGGTAAAGCGTACCCTTGCCAGTGCTGGACAAGCTGCCTGCTCGCCTACTCTCCCTCGCTACTTGTCCCGCAGAACTACGCACTCTGCCGCTAGCGCTGTCAGAAGGGAAATACTGTTTCAGCTTGAGAACCAGGGCCTGCTGGTATTCATGCATTCTCACACTCCTTTCCTCTCCAGGGATGAGAGTGGAAAGATTTTGCTTGTACCGTGGGTCCAGGAGAGTGAACACCCAGTAATCGGTGCTGGAATAAATTCTTTGAACGCGAGGGTCACGTGATAGGCAGCCTAGCATGAAATCTGCCATATGCGCCAGAGTACCAACGCGTAAGAATTCGCTCCCCTCACTGGCCTGACTATCCATTTCCTCCTCCTCCAACTCCTCCAATTCCTCTTCTTCTGCCCATACACGCTCAACAGTGAAGGACTCAACAATGGTCCCCTCTTGTGTCTCGCCAACATTCTCCTCCTCTTCCTCCTCATCCTCCTCCACCTCCACCTCCTCCGATATGCGCTGAGAAACAGACCTAAGGGTGCTTTGGCTATCAACAAGGGAATCTTCTTCCCCCGTCTCTTGTGAGGAGCGCAAAGCTTCCGACTTCATGCTGACCAGAGAGTTTTTCAACAGGCCAAGCAGCGGGATGGTGAGGCTGATGATGGCGGCATCGCCACTGACCATCTGTGTTGACTCCTCAAAGTTACTCGCTGACTGACCTGACTACCAGTTCTGGTGGAAGTTGACATCTGGCAGTCTACAATCGCTCGGCGCTGCTGGTAAACTCTGGATAACATGGTCAGCGTTGAATTCCACCTCGTGGGCACGTCGCACAACAGTCGGTGAGCGGGCAGTTGGAGGCGGCGCTGCGCTGCCCTGAGAGTGGCAACATCTGTGCTGGACTTCCTGAAATGCGCACAGATGCGGCGCACCTTCATGAGCAAATCAGACAGATTGGGGTATGTCTTGAGGAAACGCTGAACTATCAGATTTAACACATGGGCCAGGCATGGCACATGTGTCAGTCTGCCGAGTTGCAGAGCCGCCACCAGGTTACGGCCGTTGTCACACACAACCATGCCTGGCTTCAGGTTCAGCGGTGCCAGCCACAGATCAGTCTGCGCCGTGATGCCCTGTAATAGTTCTTGGGCGGTGTGCCTTTTATCGCCTAGGCTCAGCAGTTTGAGCACCGCCTGCTGTCGCTTAGCGACGGCACTGCTGCTGTGCCTAGAGCTACCGACTGATGGCGCCATGCCCACGGATGGTCGTACGGAGGAGGAGGTGGAGGAGGGGTGGGAGGAGGAGGAGGCATAGTAGGCCTCAAACACCTGGACCGAGGTAGGCCCCGCAATCCTCGGCGTCGGCAGTATATGACCAGCCGCAGGGTCACACTCGGTCCCAGCCTCCACCAAGTTAACCCAATGTGCCGTCAGAGATATATAGTGGCCCTGCCCGGCAGCACTCGTCCACGTGTCCGTGGTCAGGTGGACCTTGTCAGAAACGGCGTTGGTCAGGGCACGGATTATGTTGTCTGACACGTGCTGGTGCAGGGCTGGGACGGCACATCGGGAAAAGTAGTGGCGGCTGGGGACCGAATACCGAGGGGCGGCCGCCGCCATGAGGCTGCGAAAGGCCTCGGTCTCTACTAGCCTATAGGGCAGCATCTCCAGGCTTAGCAATCTGGAGATGTGCACATTAAGGGCTTGGGCGTGCGAGTGGGTTGCACTATATTTGCGTTTCCGCTCCAGCGTCTGGGGTATGGAGAGCTGAACGCTGGTGGATGCTGTGGAGGATCGTGGAGGCGACGATGGGGTTTTTGTGGCAGGGTCCTGGGCAGGGGGCTGACTATCAGCTGACACAGGGGAAGGAGCAGTGGTGTGCACGGCCGGAGGTGAACGCGCTTGTTGCCACTGAGTGGGGTGTTTAGCATTCATATGCCTGCGCATACTGGTGGTAGTTAAGCTAGTAGTGGTGGAACCCCTGCTGATCCTGGTTTGGAAAATGTGGCACACCACAGTCCGTCGGTCATCCGGTGTTTCCTTAAAGAACCTCCAGACTTCTGAAAATCTAGCCCTCGCCGCAGGAGCCCTTGCCACGGGAGCTTCACTAGTTGACACATTTGGCGCTGATGCACCAGCTCTGGCCCTGCCTCTCCGTCTGGCCCCACCACTGCCTCTTCCAACCTGTTCTGGTCGAGGACTCTCCTCCGTCTCAGAAGCACTGTGTTCACCCGGCCTCTCAACCCAGCTTGGGTCTGTCACCTCATCATCCTCCGATCCCTCAGTCTGCTCCCCCCTCGGACTTCCTGCCCTGACAACAACTTCCCCACTGTCTGACAACCGTGTCTCCTCATCGTCGGACACCTCTTTACACACTTCTTCCAGTACGTCAACAAGGTCATCATCACCCACAGACTGCGACTGGTGGAAAACCTGGGCATCGGAAAATTGCTCATCAGCAACCGGACAAGTGGTTTGTGACTGTGGGAGGGGTCCAGAAAACAGTTCCTCAGAGTATGCCGGTTCAAATGGCAAATTTTGCTGGGAGGGGGCAGACTGGGGGGGAGGAGGCTGAGGTGCAGGAGCTGGAGGAGTGCCGATTTCGGTGACATGGGTGGACTGCATGGAAGACTGACTGGTGGACAAATTGCTCGAAGCATTGTCGGCAATCCACGACATCACCTGTTCGCACTGTTCTGGCCTCAACAGTGCTCTACCACGATTCCCAGTAACTTCAGACATGAACCTAGGGAGTGTAGCTCTGCGGCGTTCCCCTGCTCCCTCAGAAGCAGGTGGTGTCTCACCCCGCCCAGGACCACGGCCTCTGACCCCTGCAGTAGTTGGACGCCCACGTCCCCGCCCTCGTCCTCTACCCCTAGCCCTCGGGTTAAACATTTTGAAAATGAGAGTTATAACTTGAATTTTTTTTTTAACTTTTTTTTTTTTTTTTTTTTTTGGGTTTTTTAGTTTTTAAAACCAAACGATGCTATCCTATTGCTATGGCTATTTTATAGCCAGATGAGATGACGCTGAGTTATGAAAAAAATAAACGTAAAATAAAAAAGGAAATGGCAGACTGTGCCTAATTGAAATACAACCCCGGCCCCTAATAAATTTTCCCACTTCGGTCTTTGCGATGGATATGTGCGTCACTAAGCGCAAAACACAGTGGTCGCAAGTCTGACTCCAAATTGCTCACAATTTGCTAGTAGATGCACTGCAACAACTACAGCCACCAGCAGATCAACCAGAAATCAAATATATATAACGCTACTGTAGGCGTAATTAAGCCGTTTGTATTCTCCTATGGCTATTTTCTAGCCAAGTATTACAGCACACTACTATGCCAGATGAGATGACGCTGAGTTATGAAAAAAATAAACGTAAAATAAAAAAGGAAATGGCAGACTCTGCCTAATTGAAATACAACCCCGGGCCCTAATAAATTTTCCCACTTCGGTCTTTGCAATGGATATGTGCGTCACTAAAACACAGTGGTCGCAAGTCTGACTCCAAATTGCTCACAATTTACTAGTAGATGCACTGCAACAACTACAGCCACCAGCAGATCAACCAGAAATCAAATATATATAACGCTACTGTAGGCGTAATTAAGCCGTTTGTATTCTCCTATGGCTATTTTCTAGCCAAGTATTACAGCACACTACTATGCCAGATGAGATGACGCTGAGTTATGAAAAAAATAAACGTAAAATAAAAAAGGAAATGGCAGACTGTGCCTAATTGAAATACAACCCCGGGCCCTAATAAATTTTCCCACTTCGGTCTTTGCGATGGATATGTGCGTCACTAAAACACAGTGGTCGCAAGTCTGACTCCAAATTGCTCACAATTTACTAGTAGATGCACTGCAACAACTACAGCCACCAGCAGATCAACCAGAAAACAAATATATATAACGCTACTGTAGGCGTAATTAAGCCGTTTGTATTCTCCTATGGCTATTTTCTAGCCAAGTATTACAGCACACTACTATGCAAGATGAGATGACACTGAGTTATTAAAACAATAAACGTAAAATAAAAAGAAACTGGCAGACTGTGCCTAATTCTACTCAAACCCCTAATAAATTTTCCCACTTTGGTGTTTGAGGTGGATATGTGTGTCACTAAGAGCTAAACACAACGGTAGCAAGTCCCCCTGCTAATTCCTCACAATATGGTACTAGCTGCAAATAAAAAAAAAAAAAATTATAACGTTATTGTAGCCCTAAGAAGGGCTGTTGGGTTCTTTTAGAATCACTCCTGCCTAACAGTAAGCTAATAGAACACCCTAACGCTTTCCCTGACCAGCAGCAGCTCTCTCCCTAGCGGCATCCAGACAGAGAATGATCCGAGCAGCGCGGGCAGCGGCTAGTCTATCCCAGGGTCACCTGATCTGGCCAGCCAACCACTGCTATCTACGTGTAAGGGTACCACGTCATGCTGGGTGGAGTGCAGAGTCTCCTGGCTTGTGATTGGCTCTGTTTCTGGCCGCCAAAAAGCAAAACGGCGGGAGCTGCCATTTTCTCGAGCGGGCGAAATACTCGTCCGAGCAACGAACAGTTACGAGTACACTAATGCTCAATCGAGCATCAAGCTCGGACGAGTATGTTCGCTCATCTCTAATTATAGACAATAAATCGAAATCCAACTCTACTGAGACAAATTAACTCCTGTACATCATAAGTCTATGATTAGTGAAAAGCAAACCCAATGAAATCTGGATGGAATCTTTCTGGTTCACTAACTATAAAAACATCCTTCAAATTATTTATATATAAAACATGGAGCAGATAAAACATATGAGCAGTATATATTGAAATAAAAGATAATACAATGTTGTATACAAAGTTTTTTTTTAAGTGATACATGTTTATTAAAGAAAAACAGCTTCTGTATGAATTTTAGCACCATTGATAACATTATTAACCCTAAATAATGCTACAGGAATTCAAGCCATAATTAGTCACTTAAACATCAAGGGACTGTGCTTAACATGAAAAGAAGGTAATTTTGTAAAATTACAATAAGAAGCTTATTTAAAATAATTTCACTACCTAAGTATTAGAAATGTTATTTTACATTTCTACAGGATTTTTTCAAACTATATATACTGCTGTTTGTCTTTCTTCTTTGGCATAGTGTTTTGTCTTCAAGAGCTGTTTTATCAGTACTTGAATATTTATTGAAAATTACCCTGGAAATAACTTGATTAAGTAACCATAATAACACAATAGAAATAGCTCTACTATCATGCTTTTCCATCTCTAAGATATGAGGCATAATCTGACAGGATGGCTTTAAAGTGATATGTACCATAGTATACCATACTATATGTACCATAGTTGCAGCCTTTACAACTGCCAATGGTCCGATGGAGAGATGGTCCCATTACAAATAAATTCTTACACAAACCTTTTTTATTTGTGCCCTTCTGTAGTTTACTCCCCTCCTTCAAACTTTTTAAAATTTTTCTGTTCCAGAGAATTATGAGGGCTTGTTTTCTGTTTAAAAAACCATGCTTCTGTTTAATACTCCATATGGTGTATCAGTAAGCTGAACAAAAATGACTTTGGGTTGGTTCGATCATGAAGATACCAAACTTACTAGGTTTTATTTTGTTTTTGGTGTACTGTGGGAAAGTATATGGTAAGATAGTGGACATATATCCACCTGATTTTCTCAGCCAGGGAAGGTAACAGAAATCCAGAAGAAATACATGGTACTTTAGCAGAACATAGTCTAAGGCTCTTTCTTTAAAGTTACATAGCCTGCATCTGTGGATTGGAGTGCAGGATGGTAGTGAGAGTCTTCCAGTCCACAACCCTAGTCCATGGTGTTATCAGGTGAGGATTGCGAAGATCTTCAATGGGAAATAAATGCACAGCACAGAATGTGAGTCTGAGGGAATCAAGCCTGGGAATTGGTCAACTGCCGTGAGAGCACACCTGAGGGCATGAAGTTGTAACTTTATTTGGTGCAAGGTGTTAGGCCTGCACTGTGAAAGCAAGGTGTATAGCTAGACAAGCTGGAAAAATAAACAAGCAATATGGACTTTAAACCTGCTGTCTGAGAAAGCTTTGTGATACATGCATTCCAGCGAAGGTCTTCTCGCTCCAACGTGCATGTCCCCACCTCCTAGGGCCCACACGCGCCGGACGTCTATGATTTAAAGGGCTGGCACACTAATTATTGGTGCTTGCCGACCGTCTCCCCAGACAAATTCCCAGCCTCTTCCTGTCCCTCCTGGCAGGTCTCTGTGCCTTAGAGAAAGCTTGCTCCTGATGTTCCTTGCGTTTGTGGAGATTTCCCATTGTTACAATGGCTCTGTTATTTACTTTGCTCCATTGCCGCCAGCCCTGACCTTCTAGTATCATAGGATCATAGTATATAAGGCTGGAAAAAGACACAAGTCCATGAAGTCCAACCTTTAAGAATTAAATAAATGTTTTATACCCATAACCAGCAATATTTTTTATCTCCAGAAAGGCATCCAGGCCTCTCTTGAACATGTACATAGAGTCTGCCATAACAACCTCCTGCGGCAGAGAGTTCCACAGTCTCACTGCTCTTACAGTAAAGAACCTTTGTCTATCTTGATGGTAAAATCGCCTCTCCTCTAGGCGTAGAGGATGCCCCTTTGTCCTGGTCACAGGCCTAGGTATAAAAAGATCTTTGGAGAGATCCTTGTACTGTCCGTTCAGGTATTTGTACATTGTAATGAGGTCTCCCCTCAGTCGTCTTTTTTCTAAACTGAATAATCCCAAATTTTGTAATCTGTCAGTGTATTCTAATCCCCTCATTCCCCTAATAATCCTGGTTGCTCTTCTCTGCACCCGTTCCAGCTCTACTATATCCTTTTTATACACTGGTGCCCAAAACTGTACACAATATTCCATGTGTGGTCTGATCAGCGATTTGTATAAGGGCAAAACTTTTTCTTTATCATGAGAATCTATTCCTCTCTTGATACATCCCATTATTTTATTTGCTTTAGCAGCAGTCACCTGGCTCTGGTCACTAAAATTAAGTTTACCATCCGCCAATACCCCCAACTCCTTTTCAGCTCCAGTTTTACCAAGTAATTGACTGTTTAGAACATTATTATACTTTTGTTTCCCTGGCCCAAGTGCATAACTTTACATTTATCTACATTAAACCTCATCAACCATTTATCTGTCAACTCCTCAAGCTTCCACAAATCCCTCTATAATGCTAAACTATCTACCTCAGTATTTATTACTTTACACAGCTTAGTATCATCTGCAAATATTGAAACTTGACTGTGTGAACCCACTACAAGGTCATTAATAAAAATATTAAAAAGAAGTGGCCCTAATACGGACCCCTGTGGCACTCCACTGGTAACGTCAACCCAATCTGAGAATGTGCCATTAATGACGACCCTCTGTTTTCTATCCCTAAGCCAATTATTTACCCAAATACACAGATTTTCCCCTATTCCCAGCAGTCTCATTTTATGTACCAACCTTTTATGTGGCACGGTGTCAAATGCCTTTGAAAAGTCCAGATATACAACATCCACAGCGTCCCCCAGATCCAGTCTTGAACTTACCTCCTCATAGAAACCAATCAGATTAGTCTGACAGGACCGATCTCTCATAAACCCATGCTGACGCTGGGTTATAAGGTTGTGCACAGTCCCCAATGATGATCCCATGCTGCCTATCCTGACATTCTGCCTGACCATGACTCCATGTCTGCCTTTTGATTCTGTACCTTACCTTGGCCACCACTGCGAACAAAGTCAGATCTGTGGATCCACCTGGTGGTACCACTCCTCAGCAAGCCGAACCTGCTTTGCGGCGAGCTCTGGGGAAAACCGGGTGCAACTTAAACTCCAGACCCAGGTGTTAGCTTACTTCATTGTCTGCGGTGGTCAAGTGGGTCCACTACCCCTGGTACCTGACAGTAAGATCTGGTCATGGATCCCTCAAAGGTTCCCCTACCTAATGTATCTGATCTCACCACCATCGTGGCCCCGCAGTCCCAGCAGAATGCCGTGCAGGGTCGAAAATTTTATCAGCTGCCATCATGCCATAGCTATTGGCTTTGCAGAAACAGCAGCAACTCTCCTGCAGAGTAATAATAATAAATTTATTGTCCCCGAAAGTTGGAAAAGAAGGTGTGACATCCAGTTTGACAGCACAAACAATACATTAAATACAATTAATTCACGCTACATTAAAAAAAATATATAAAATATGACCTTACATCTGCTGGTCACCCTATCCACCCAAACCCTACACTCATGTCCAACACCTATGTTTTTATACAATACATACAGCAGCTAGATCCGTGCCACCGGTTTTAAATTTTTATATTGAGGCACATTTTTAATATTTGACAAATGGATAGGACATGGCATAAATTATTTCTTGTATCTATCTGCTTTGCTGCAATTGTAGTTGGTTGTAGGGTTGGTGAGTCTGGTTGATCAACATGCATGCAAATTTCTTAAGTATGCAACAGTAAAGCACACTCTCCCACTGTTCCATTTATTTTCTCCGCCTTTTATATAATCTTTCTGCATTTACATTGGTACATTGGTAACCGACCAAGTAATCAGTAGACTAATATTAACAGAAAAAGTTCTTAAAGATTGCAGAAAGAACAGCTTCCCCGTTGCCTTACTATATGCATAGTCATCTTGAGACTGGCATTTTAATTTCTCGTAGATAATTATGCCTAAATATTTATACTTCCTCATGCATTCGATTTCCACCCTATCCACAGTTAGCGGTTCAATCTGGTCCCTCTTATTTCTCGCAAAATCGACTACCATTTCTTTGGTTTTTGACAAATTTAATTTCAAGCTGTTTATTGTGCACCAGTCGCAAAATTCTGTCACAGGCGTTCTGTACCCCATATCTTTACCATCTTTTATCAAGCCCACCAGAAACGTGCCATCTGAGTATTTTTGTACAAAACACATATTGTCAATTCTGCGGAAATCTGCTGTGTAAATAGAGAAAAAAAACAATGAAAGAACTGTCCCCTGTGGGACTCTGACGCTGGACAAAACTTCCTCTGACCAGTGGCCTCCAATTTTATCTTTATGAGGTCTGTTTTTTAAATAATTTAAAATCTAGCACCCAGTTCTCTGATCCACTTTTCCAGTTTCTCCACTAGGCGCTCTGGCACGATGCAGTTAAAAGCGCTGCTAAAATCAAAGTATGTTAGATGAGCAGCATTGCCTAAAGTGTCTGAATGAGAAAACACCCTCTCTAGTAAATAAAGCAATGCATCGTCAGTCCCAATGCCAGGCCGGTAGGCAAATTGTAACAGGTCCAAATACTGGGAGACCATTGCGCTTAGTCTATATAGCATTGAAAGACTTTCATAATAAGTGAAATTGGTCTATAATCATTCAAATGTATCAGCATTAGAGATGAGCGAGCACTAAAATGCTCGGGTACTCGTTATTCGAGACAAACTTTTCTCGATGCTCGAGTGCTCGTCTCGAATAACGAGCCCCATTGAAGTCAATGGGAGACTCGAGCATTTTTCAAGGGGACCAAGGCTCTGCACAGGGAAGCTTGGCCAAACACCTGGGAACCTCAGAAAAGGATGGAAACACCACGGAAATGGACAGGAAACAGCAGGGGCAGCATGCATGGATGCCTCTGAGGCTGCTTAATCGTACCATTATGCCAAAATGATGGGCAACAGCATGGCCATGACAGAGTGACCGAATGAGGCTAGATAGCATCTAAAACATGCAATAAATGACCCTGACACTATAGGGGACGGCATGCAGAGGCAGCGGCAGCAGTGGCAGGCTAGAGAGTGTCATGGCGACATACCCTAAATGGACTCAGGCTTCACCAAAGGAGGTGAGCAAGAAGCGCTGAAATGATATCCTATGTGAACAAAAGGTTGACGGTATATTTAGTCGATAACAGAGCATGGTGGCGACATAGTGACCAAGTTCCATAACGTATCTGGTGAAACACCCGAAAAATGAGCCTGACACAGCTCTTTTGATAAGGGGACGACATGTGGAGGCAGCCATGGAGACGACTTCCATGATTAAGAGCGACAGTATGGGGCATTCATATTGCGCTGCTATGATTGCAACTTCAGGTCTCCAGCATGGCGGCAACAGATGGGCCGAGTTCCACTATGTATCTGGTGAAACACCTGAAAATTCTGCCTGACACAGCTCGTTTGATAAGGGGACCATGTATGGAGGCAGCTATATGGACGACTTTTGGAGGCAGCTATGGCGATGACGTGTGGAGCCAGCTAAAAAGACGACATGTGGAGGCTGCTATGGAGACAATTTAATTTGGATAGTGCCTGTATGTGGCAGTCCAAAAAAGTTTTCAAACCAGAGGAGCAGGTAGGTGGTCCTCCAGAAAAATTAAATAGATTTAGTGCCTGTATGTGGCACTCCCAAAAATTGCTTAAAACAGAGGACCGGGTAGGTGGCCCTCCAGAAAAATTAAATACATAGTGTACTATAGCTAGAGCCAGTTGGCCCTGGCAAAAAATAGCCAGTTTCCTCTGCTTTAGTGTACAAAGAGGAGGAGAAGGAGGACAATGAGGAGGAGGAGTGCATACATTCAGGTTGAGCTTCTTTCACCTGGTGGAGAATGAAAATCCGGAGAAATCCAGGCTTTATTCATCTTGATAAGCATCAGCCTGTCAGCGCTGTCAGTCGACAGGCGTGTACGCTTATCGGTGATGATGCCACCAGCTGCACTGAAAACCCGCTCGGACAACACGCTAGCGGCAGGGCAGGCAAGAACCTCCAAGGCGTACAACGCCAGTTCGTGCCACATGTCCAGCTTTGAAACCCAGTAGTTGTAGGGAGCTGTGTGATCATTTAGGACGATGGTATGGTCAGCTACGTACTCCCTCACCATCTTTCTGTAAAGATCAGCCCTACTCTGCCGAGACTGGGGACAGGTGACAGTGTCTTGCTGGGGTGACATAAAACTGGCAAAGGCCTTGTAAAGCGTACCCCTGCCAGTGCTGGACAAGCTGCCTGCTCGCCTACTCTCCCTCGCTACTTGTCCCTCAGAACTACGCACTCTGCCGCTAGCGCTGTCAGAAGGGAAATACTGTTTCAGCTTGTGCACCAGGGCCTGCTGGTATTCATGCATTCTCACACTCCTTTCCTCTCCAGGGATGAGAGTGAAAAGATTTTGCTTGTACCGTGGGTCCAGGAGAGTGAATACCCAGTAATCGGTGCTGGAGTAAATTCTTTGAACGCGAGGGTCACGGGATAGGCAGCCTAGCATGAAATCTGCCATATGCGCCAGAGTCCCAACGCGCAAGAATTTACTCCCCTCACTAGCCTGACTGCCCATTTCCTCCTCCTCCAACTCCTCCAACTCCTCTTCTTCTGCCCATACATGCTGAACAGTGAAGGACTGAACAATGGTCCCCTCTTCTGTCTCGCCAACATTCTCCTCCTCTTCCTCCTCATCCTCCTCCACCTCCTCCGATTTGAGCTGAGAAACAGACCTAAGGGTGCTTTGGCTATCAACAAGGGAATCTTCTTCTCCCGTCTCTTGTGATGAGCGCAAAGCTTCCGACTTCATGCTGACCAGAGAGTTTTTCAACAGGCCAAGCAGCGGGATGGTGAGGCTGATGATGGCGGCATCGCCACTGACCATCTGTGTTGACTCCTCAAAGTTACTCAGCACCTGACAGATATCAGACATCAACGTCCACTCCTTATTGTAGACTTGAGGAAGCTGACTGACCTGACTACCAGTTCTGGTGGAAGTTGACATCTGGCAGTCTACAATCGCTCTGCGCTGCTGGTAAACTCTGGATAACATGGTTAATGTTGAATTCCACCTCGTGGGCACGTCGCACAACAGTCGGTGAGCGGGCAGTTGGAGGCGGCACTGCGCTGCCCTGAGAGTGGCAGCATCTGTGCTGGACTTCCTGAAATGCGCACAGATACGGCGCACCTTCATGAGCAAATCAGACAGATTGGGGTATGTCTTGAGGAAACGCTGAACTATGAGATTTAACACATGGGCCAGGCATGGCACATGTGTCAGTCTGCCGAGTTGCAGAGCTGCCACCAGGTTACAGCCGTTGACACACACAACCATGCCTGGCTTCAGGTTCAGCGGTGCCAGCCACAGATCAGTCTGCGCCGTGATGCCCTGTAATAGCTCTTGGGCGGTGTGCCTTTTATCGCCTAGGCTCAGCAGTTTGAGCACCGCCTGCTGTCGCTTAGCGACGGCACTGCTGCTGTGCCTAGAGCTACCGACTGATGGCGCCATGCCCACGGATGGTAATTCGGAGGAGGAGGAGAGGTGGGAGGAGGAGGAGGCATAGTAGGCCTTTGAGACCTGGACCGAGGTAGGCCCCGTAATCCTCGGCGTCGGCAGTATATGACCAGCCCCAGGGTCAGACTCGGTCCGAGCCTCCACCAAGTTATATATAGTTATATAGCGATATATAAGTTATATAGTGGCCCTGCCCGGCAGCACTCGTCCACGTGTCCGTGGTCAGGTGGACCTTGTCAGAAATGGCGTTGGTGAGGGCACGGATGATGTTCTCTGACACGTCCTTGTGCAGGGCTGGGACGGAACATCGGGAAAAGTAGTAGCGGCTGGGGACCGAATACCGAGGGGCGGCCGCCGCCATGAGGTTTCGAAAGGCCTCGGTCTCTACCAGCCTATAGGGCAGCATCTCCAGGCTAAGCAACGTTGAGGGCTTGGGCGCGTGGGTGGGTTGCGCTATACTTCCTTTTGCGCTATAGTGTCTGGGGTATGGAGAGCTGAACGCTGGTGGATGCTGTGGAGGATCGTGGAGGCGAAGATGGGGTTTTCGCACGGGAGGTGTTTGGGCCGGGGTCCTGGGCAGGGGGCTGACTAGCAGATGACACAGGGGAAGGAGCAGTGGTGTGCCCGGCCGGAGGTGAATGGGCTTGGTGCCATGGAGTGGGGTGTTTAGCATTCATATGCCTGCGCATACTGGTGGTAGTTAAGCTAGTAGTTGTGGAACCCCTGCTGATCCTGGTTTGGCACAGGTTGCACACCACAGTCTGTCGGTCTTTAAAGAACCTCCAGACTTCTGAAAATCTAGCCCTCGACACGGGAGCTTGACTGCGGGAAACATTTGTCGCTGATGCACCAGCTCTGGCCCTGCCACTCCGTCTGGCCCCACCACTGCCTCTTCCAACCTGTTCTGCTATAGGACTCGCCTCCGTCTCAGAAGCACTGTGTTCACCCGGCCTATCAACCCAGCTTGGGTCTGTCACCTCATCATCCTCCGATCCCTCAGTCTGCTCCCCCCTCGGACTTCCTGCCCTGACAACAACTTCACCACTGTCTGACAACTGTGTCCTCATCGTCCGACACCTCTTTACACATTTCTTCCACTACGTCAATAATGTCATCATCAACCACAGACTGCGACCGGTGGAAAACCTGGGCATCGGAAAATAGCTCAGCAGCAACCGGACAAGTGGTTTGTGACTGTGGGAAGGGTCCAGAAAACAGTTCCTCAGAGTATGCCAGTTCAAATGCCAAATTTTGCTGGGAGGGGGCAGACTGGGGGGAAGGAGGCTGAGGTGGAGGAGCTGGAGGAGTGCTGATTTTGGTGACGTGGGTGGACTGCGTGGAAGACTGTTTGGTGGACTAATGGCTAGAAGCATTGTCCGCAATCCACGACATCACCTCTTCGCACTGTTCTGGCCTCAACAGTGCTCTACCACGAGTCCCAGTAACTTGAGACATGATGAACCTAGGGAGTGTAGCTCTGCGGCGTTCCCCTGCTCCCTCATCAGCAGGTGGTGTCTCACCCCGCCCAGGACCACGGCCTCTGACCCCTGCAGTAGTTGGACACCCACGTCCACGCCCTTGTCCTCTACCCCTAGCACTCGGGTTAAACATTTTCCAAATTAAAGTGTAAACTTTAAAATTTTTTTTTTTTTTAAACAAAACGATGCTATCCTATTGCTATGGCTAGTTTCTATCCTACACTGACAGCACACAACTGGATTTTGTGCTGTGCCTGATGACTTTGAGTTATAAAAAGAAATAAACGTAAAAAAAAATAAATCAGCAGACACAAGCAAACAAAAAAAAGGAAAATATAACGCTATTGTAGGCCTAAGTAAGCCGTTGGGGTTCTCCTATGGCTATTTTCTAGCCTACACTGAAAGCACACTGCTTTGCAAGATGACTTTGAGCTATAAAAAGAAATAAAGGTAAAAAAAAATAAATCAGCAGACTCTGCCTAATTCAAATCAAACCCCTAATAAATTGTCCCACTTCGGTGTTTAAGGTGGATATGCGTGTCACTAAGAGCTAAACACAACGGTCGCAAGTCTCCCAGCAAATTCCTCACAATATGGTACTAGCTGCACTTCTAATGCCAGCAAGCCCAGCCACAAGCAAACCAAAAAAAGGAAAATATAACGCTATTGTAGGCTTAAGTAAGCCGTTGGGGTTCTCCTATGGCTATTTTCTAGCCTACACTGAAAGCAAATTTTTTTTGCAAGATGACTTTAAACTATAAAAAGAAATAAAGGGAAAAAAAAATAAATCAGCAGACTCTGCCTAATTCTAATCAAACCCCTAATAAATTGTCCCACTTCGGTGTTTGAGGTGGATATGCGTGTCACTAAGAGCTAAACACAACGGTCGCAAGTCTCCCAGCAAATTCCTCACAATATGGTACTAGCTGCACTACTAATGCCAGCAAGCCCAGCCACAAGCAAACAAAAAAAAGGAAAATATAACGCTATTGTAGGCCTAAGTAAGCTGTTGGGGTTCTCCTATGGCTATTTTCTAGCCTACAGTGAAAGCACACTGCTTTGCTATATGACTTTGAGCTATAAAAAGAAATAAAGGTAAAAAAAAATAAATCAGCAGACTCTGCCTAATTCTAATCAAACCCCTAATAAATTGTCCCACTTCGGTGTTTAAGGTGGATATGTGTGTCACTAAGAGCTAAACACAACGGTAGCAAGTCTCCCTGCAAATTACTCACAATATGGTACTAGCTGCACTACTAATGGCAGCAAGCCCAGCCACAGGCAAACCAAAAAAAAGTAAAATAAAACGTTATTGTAGCCCTAAGAAGGGCTGTTGGGTTCTTGTAGAATCACTCCTGCCTAACACTATTCTAATAGAACACCCTAACGCTTTCCCTGACCAACAGCAGCTCTCTCCCTAGCGGCATCCAGACAGAGAATGACGCGAGCAGCGTGGGCAGGGGCTAGTCTATTCCAGGGTCACCTGATCTGGCCAGCCAACCACTGCTATCGATGTGTAAGCGTACCACGTCATGCTGGGTGGAGTGCAGAGTCTCCTGGCTTGTGATTGGCTCTGTTTCTGGCCGCCAAAAATCACAACGGCGGGAGATGCCATTTTCTCGAGCGGGCGAAGTATTCGTCCGAGCAACGAGCAGTTTCGAGTACGCTAATGCTCGAACGAGCATCAAGCTCGGACGAGTATGTTCGCTCATCTCTAATCAGCATCTTAACCGTGCTCAATGGAACTATAGTGGACGACTTCCACAATTTCGGTACATATGCAGTATTTAGACTGCTATTAAAAATTCTTGTAAACACCAGGCTCAATTTTTCACTGCATGTGCCCTTGCTGAAATATTGGGGCAGATTTACTTACCCTGTCCATTCGCGATCCAGCGGCGCGTTCTCTGCGCTGGATGCGGGTCCGGCCGGGATTTATTAAGGTAGTTCCTCCGCCGTCCACCAGGTGGCACTGCTGCGCTGAAAAGCATCGGAACGCACTGGAGTTCACCGAGCCGGGCTGAGTGAAGGTAAGTGCAAGCTCCGCAACAGATTTTTTTTTTAAATGCGGCGATTTTTCCTAATCCGTTGGGTTTTCGTTCGGCCACGCCCCCCAATTTCCGTCGCCTGCATGCCAGCGCCGATGCGCCAAAATCCAATCGCGTACGCCAAAATCCCGGGGCAATTCAGGGAGAATCGGCGCAAATCGGAAATATTCGGGTAACACTTAGTAAATGATCCCCATTATCTGGTCCAGATGACTTTCTTAAATAAGGTTGCTGCTCCAGTGGACCTTCAGCACCTGCCTCCCGGCAAGACCTAGGTCCGACCTGCTCTTAGGAAGGGGATTAACTTGGGGATATTGCTCTTGTGTAACTGGGCACACTGGAGTCAAACGCTCTGTCGCCATCATTTTCCGTTTCTAGTGATGGCCAGATCTGGTCAAGCATGTACAGGATTTTGTGGGTTCTTGCATTTCCTGGGCCCAAAACAGGCCTTCTCATCCTAAACCAGCTGATCTTCTTCTGCAGTTACCAATACCCAGCCACACATGGACTCACGTGGACCCACTGCAATGATCTAGAAACCCAAGAAGATTTAGTACACAATGTATACTGGAAAATTGTTTAACATTTCATTGTACAAACAATAACATTAATTTGCTGATATTGGACAAGCGCTTTAATACTTTAAATGCACTGGCAAAGTCACCAGTCTCCAGCAGCCTCTAAATTAAAATGACACAGGGCGCCGCCATTTTGGGGAGGACTGCCACTCTCCAATGATGTCAATAGAACTGATGATCCTCCCCAAAATGGTGGCTCATGCGGCCGCACGTGCGAATGGCATTTAAATTTTAAATTAGTGTGGCCTCAACAGTTACCACCCTCAAACGGTTGCAGAACTTATCACAGGGGTTACTTTTTTGGGGCCACGTATGGCACCCAAATAGGCTTTTAAAATCAGGTTCACCTACACTGGCGCCAAACCAGAATTTAATAGGTCCACTCATCACTACTTCTAAGAAAAGAGTCAGTAGGTACACAATAGGGCAACATAGAACATAGGCATGTAAATACTATAATACCGACCACAGGGGGGAGTTGTGAGACCCCATGTAATTGGTAGTAACAAAAATAGTAATCTACCATATTACATTATATTATTATTTATTTATATAATGTATACTATCTCCTATAATATTATATGTAATTCTGTGACCATATAAAAGTATTAAGGACAAAGGCTAAGCTAATTTATTCACATAATGGAACTTCAAGGTGACTTCTAAAATGTACTAAAGTAGGGGGTACATTAATTCTTAAACACGTGAAGCTGCTATGGGAATTCTTTTTTAATGAAAGGTATATTCTGTTCCTCTATTGAGGCTTTAACATGTTAAAAATGCAGCATCTGAATTGTACATTATGCTGTTATCCAGCAGTGGATTATATACTTTACAGTTAATGGAGAACTTTTGTTTTTGTATATGGAGTGGTAGAGATAAAGCTCATGTAGGATGGTAAAGACAGAAAAAATGAGCAAAGATCCTATGCATCATCACTAGAGATGGGCAAATTAATTAGAACGAAGTGGAATTCGGTAGGAATATCATGGAAAATTCTATTACTCACAAATCCAAAGTTTACGGTGATTCGTGGGAACAAAGTCCCCCCCCCCCCCCACACACACACTTTTTTTTAGGTGCCATCCCGGACTGTGGAGTGCGATCCTTTCATACCAGGGTAAGACAATCACTACAGTGTAACTTCATGTTAGGCGCATACCTGATTTAATATGTATTTCCCTTGATATGATATCTTTGGAATATTCGCCAACATTTAAGTTTGTCTATCCCCCTGTACACACATATCCACTGGCCTCCATTATTGTCCGGTGATGTCCCCTTTATTCCTCCTCTCTCATCACCTGATGTTTTAATAATTTTAAATTTATTGTATGTAATAAAATTCTTTATATTTTTCACACACTTCTTTCAGTCTGCTTTTTTCTTCATCCTGGTAAGGGATTTTTCCTTCCAGGACAATAGGATTCATGTTTAGTCTTTGCAGTCACTTTTTCAGGTGTAATACCTAGGGATCCACACTTGTGTACAATTACTTTATGATCCCATTGTCTCTGCTCCAAATATTGTGTTCTTGGATATTTTTTGAGTCGTGTCTGGTGAACTGGTTGTGGCAATGTGGCCTGGGGACTCACAGAGAGGGCTCCGAGTGCAACCTCTGGCACCCGTGCCATAGGTTCGCCACTACTGCTATAGTGGGATCTTGGCCCTCAGCTCACTCCTTTCGAGCTGGCACAGACGTTATCTAGTCAGACCGCATTCCAGATTCTCTTATTTGGTGAAGTTGGCCTCTGTAAGTGCCCCTGGAATTGAAGAGTGAAGCGATTCTAAGAGTGGCGGCTGTGATGTGCATGTCATACTAAAACACAGCATTGTTTGAAGACCAAACCACGCTCCCTATGCATATTTGAGCATGGAACAATGTTCTACAACACCCTACAGGCTCTCTGCAGCCAGGAAATAGCTGTATTTTAACATGATTCGTCATGATTCGATTGGGGTCAAATAACATTTTTTCAAAAAATTTGTCGAATCGGGTCAAACCGAATTTCAACAAATTCGCCCATCTCTAATCATCACTTATCTGAAAGTCATCGGATCATTTTATCTTAAAATGAGAGATGTGATGTTTATAGTTTTACAGGAAATTACATTTTTTTTCAATTATTTTTACTTAAACTGTTCTATTGTCTGGTCTTTTCTCAGTTGATGTTTTAAATTATGTTATGAACTTTTCTTCAATAGGTATATGTTTTGAAGCATATATCTATATATACACAAAGCCTTTACTGTATTGAGTTTCCATGTTCACATTTAGCAGTTTGCAGCCAGAGCTGTTGCAGTGATTCACAGCATGATCGACACCTACAGCTGAGAAAAATATATTCTTTTTTTAAGACCTGTTAATTTATTTCATGCAAATTAATTGGCTGCTGTAAGGACTTACTGCAGAATCTTAGCATCTGAATTTTCTTTATTAGCCAGAAATCCAGGTGCTAAACTACTTTCAAATTTCTGTTTGTCTCTTCTGTGTTGGTGTAATGTGGGCAGATTCTCACTTGTTAATTTGCAAAATGTGTGAAATTGAACTGCGGTATAGAAATTCTCCCAATGTAATTATCTAAAAATAACCTATTCTCTTTCAGTTTTAACCTTTAAATGGTAAACCAAATGTGTACTTGACTAGAGCTTCTTCATGATCTGTGGATTGTATCTGCTGTTAGACATATGTTATTCCAGGCCTTATTGCATAGTCATTTGCATTTTGATATGTCATATGAATCCGTTTTTATGCCAGAATTCTGGAGTAATTTTCAGCTAAAATACTGTGCGCCACATTTATAGAAGGTTTTAGATAATTTATAGTCAGTTTTCTGACTCCTCAAGAAAAGGGCCATGGCCTTGGTAAAAAAAGAGGTACACTCTGACAGAAAATAGCCTGTGCACCAGAAAATCCAAGCCAGACCAACTAATAGGAGGTGCAGAGTAAGACTCACTTTATACTGCACCAGATTAATCATTCAGCATCAGACATGCTGGTTAATCTGGTGCAGACGAGACCTGTCCATTTTTATTCAGCACTGGTCTAAAGACTCCTCCAGTGGATTTGCCTTTATGATCATATTTCCATATGGAGATCGCATAATACATTTGATGTCAGAGATAAAGGTTTTGCATATAGTCCAGGGACTAAAAATAGACTACAAAATGTTACTACAAAATGGGCTACAAATTGCCACATTGTAATAAGGGTAATGAGCCAGGAATAAGGGTAGCGGTTTTACCCGAAACGCGTAGGCAATTTCTTTTGACCCCCTGTGATTGACTCCATATGTGTATGCTGTGTATGCTAAGATGGCAAAAAAATTCTGGACTTTTTAAAAGAAAAATAGTGGAACGTTTGTCTTGGAGCCGGATCACGTCTGTTTCTGATTAATTCACTCCAACCTAACTGGAGGAGCTGTGCTCGACTATCCACTCGGGACTGACATCACTCCAGATGAGCTGGCTTACAATTCCCATTGACACATTGTAATAATGTTACAATAACTACATTGAATACAATAATATAAATTCCTAAACTAAGGTTTGTACATGATAATCTGTTCTATGTCTACAATCTGTTCGGACTCTGCACCAGATAATTAATCAGGAATTCCAAAACTTGGTGCTGCTGAACCTGTTTAAACACATGTGTGCTTCCTTACCTTTCATCTATGTCTCTCTGTTGTTTATGACTTACCTTACAAAGGGATTCACTATTGCACTAAGATCATTGTAAACATGTGGAAGTTGAACTAGAAACTAGGCGCTTCTATCCTTTTTGTCAAATCCTTGCATCATAAAAAGCTCTCATGTTGATATTTGCTCTGGGTACACTTTTATTTTGTGTGCCCCTCACAAAATAAAAGTGGGCTACTCATGAATTTGCATACTGCCCCTCCATGAATTTTATACAATGGCCCCCCTCTTGAATTTATATACTGCCTGCATGAATTTTATAGAATGGGCCCACTCATGGATTTTCAGTAGTGAGCCCCATTCATTTACATACTTCATAATTCATGAATTTTATATACTGGGCACCTTTTTAATTATATAAACTGCCCCTTCATAAATTTACATAATGCGCCCCCAATTAATTTTATATCCTGGGCCCCCTTTCTCTGTTACATAATCAACAAAAACAGTCATGTACTCACCTGCAGCATCCTGTCTTCTTTCTACTGTTGTTTGACAGAAAGTGATGCACAGCTACGTGATGACATCACAACGCATCCGGGGTCAGAGTGCATCATGAACCAGGAAAGTTTCCAGCCGCTTCGCACTCACAAGCAGGGTGTCAGCTGTAGTGTGATAGTACTCGATGCATCGAGTACTATTACAGCCTCTGGCAGGGGGCTCCTCTATGCTGAGGGTGACCCCTGCCATAGCGCCATACATGATACCTCAGATGGCCACGGGGTCCTCTTGAGGTCGGGGCCCCTGGGCATTTGCCCACCTTGTCATGGACTAACGTCGGCCCTCCAGCAGGCAGAAGTAAGGGGAAGTACTGAGAGAGCAGAGAGAAAAGTGAGATAGTAAAACAACATATAAAGCTGCAGCACAGAGAGCTCTCGTAACATAACTCATTAGCATAATTTAAAAAGTTGATTTTAGAAGAAAGGCAGTCATGGATAAAAATTACCACAGTCACATTGTGCCTGGATCTATGAGTGTCTGTGGTTCATAATGCTTGATTTTGATGAAAAATATTTACTTGCAGCGTTATTTAAATAAACATGGACAGTTGGATTGTTTTATACAGAAAATTGCCCTGGAGCTTTTATTTTACATTTTACAATTATATTAGAAACGTGCAGTATTGGTGCAATTTTATTGAATACTTAAGCTTGCATTTTAAATTATACTGTACATTGCTCAGAACAATGAACAAAGCTCAACTTGTATTACTTATTTGACTTGGATGGATTGAGACCATATGCACACATTTAACATGTACTGCAGAGCGTCTCCTAATTGAGCTTGTTATTTGTGATTAAAAGAATTCCATTCATAGACAGCATGGGATCTAATGAGGTCATAGCTGCATCCTTAGTGGACACCATTCACATTTCAGCATAATTGGAAAACTTCGTTCATGCTGTTAGCTCATAATCTTTTAAATGATACAACTGCAAAGATGAATATTGTAATTAAACCAATTTTATGATGGTTTACTGTTTGTAGCTCGGTATTTCTCTCTCTCTCTACTTAAAAAAAAATCCTTTACATTGCAAGAAACTAGAAATGTCACGGAACTTTTAAAGTTATTTTATGTACATTTATTGAAAAAACTGTGATGCAAATCCATATAAATAGTTTTGTATTTAAGAACCATGGCATTACTTTTCATTATCATGATTGCGCTCTGCGTCTACAATCCCTACGG
Source organism: Engystomops pustulosus (assembly GCF_040894005.1). Classification (NCBI taxonomy): domain Eukaryota; kingdom Metazoa; phylum Chordata; class Amphibia; order Anura; family Leptodactylidae; genus Engystomops; species Engystomops pustulosus. The sequence goes on along the minus strand of NC_092411.1, from coordinate 124,479,095 downwards.
ACACTGCAACAATTTGCTGATAGGCATAAATCAGAAGAAAGCTGGCATATTGTCTTAAACAATTAATCAGGAATTTAAGAAATCCCCTATGGTACTATCTAACAGATGAGAAAATAGAGTCACTTGGATGGTATCCACTGCTTGCATCATCTTGTCTGAAGAAAAAAAAAAACAATTGTATATGGACACTGTTGGCATAAATCTAAAGGTTCCTAAGATTAAATTGCCAAAGAGTCAGCACCATTAGGAGAACAAATCGTCTCTCTAGTCTATAAAAGAGCTAACCCTCCTCCACCAAACACGGCTGTCAATGTTTTATGTCTCTTTTACGCCATTACCAGAAAACCCTTTCCTGCAAAACCTTTTACAAGTGTTTAACAAGTCTTTTTGCCACTTACAGCAAAGGATATGCCATCTGTTAGCCCCTGTTAGTCTTGTTAATTTATAACGACATTCTCAATTTCTTTGTATTTATATTAAATATACAATTAAATAATGTGTTTTGTTAATGTAAGCTTAAGTTTAATATGTTCATGGCAGCTATTAATATTACAGTGCCTATTTTTATCTTGTGAAATAAAGGTCAGATTACTTAATTGTTATTTTGTATTAATTAAAGCAAGTCCTTCAGGTGGATTAACACACTACTATTCTAAAATTACTTCTGTTATTGAGAAGCTGTCACTGTCTATTTTAAGTAAGGTCAGATGTTTTACATAAGCAACTCCCAATGAGCTGAAAATATATTCTGCGACTAGTTGGTTGGTAGATAATTCATTTACATTAAAGTATGCCAGGGAAATTGGACTGTTCTAAGTAGCCCTGGGACCTTCCTTAGGGCTAGTAAAGCAATCTCATTAAAATACCTTTACTTTCCTTCTAACTGACTCAGCAGTAACAGCAAATATGCATATCCAGATTACTTTAATGTAATGGTCCTGAATCTATAGTCACTACAAAATATTATTACAAAAATGTCCTGTTTCCCAACCAGACAGATGTTAAAGGGAACCTGTCACCAGGAGACCCATTTTTAGCACTCCCTCAGTCCCCACAGAGCATAGTACATACACTGCCAAAGTGTTTTTGTATAAAAAATTGGTTTTACAGAAAAAAAGATATGTAATATTGTACCTTTCATTAGCATCTGCTGTGTGACTAGGCAGTTGCCTAATGGGAGGGGCTGGAAAGGAGCAGTTCCCCCCCGCCCTTGGGGAACAGCTTCTCCATGTGACCTTTTCAAATATATGAAAACACCCATCACTGGGCTTAGCGACGCCCCCTGCTCCACTACAGCCAATCCTAAGTGTGGGGAGTTATTCATATATTTGAAAAGGTCACAAGTTTCCCAAGGGTGGGGGGGAACTGCTCCTTTCCAGCTCCTCCCAAAAGGCAACTGCCTAGTTACACAGCAGATGCTAATGAAAGGTACAATATAACATATCTTTTTTTCTGTAAAACCAATTTTTTATACAAAAACACTTTAGCCTTGTATGTACTATGCTCTGTGGGGACTGGGGGAGTGCTAAAAATGGGTCTCCTGGTGACAGGTTCCCTTTAAGGTCCCATGTTTAAAAGTAAAAGCAATAAACAATATTCAATTTTTGTACCCTACTACATAGTTGCTACAACAGTATAAAAAAATATCTACACCACATTATTATACATTAATGAAAACCAACATTCAATTTGTAAAATACAGGAGAAAATAAATTCTACATACACTTAATATATACAGTGTGTTTGGAAAGTACTGTATTCAGATCCCTTTAAATGTTTCACTATTTGTTTCATTAATAATTTGCTTACACTCTGCACCCTTATATAACAGAAAAAACCTGACATGTACGGTAGATATTTTTACGAATTTATCAAACAAGTAAAACTGAAATATCACATAGCTATTTTGTGGCACATTTACTAAGAAGAGTGTGTATAATGCAGGGTGCGCCAGATTCAGCACAGGTCCATGAATCTGACGCTCCGTGCACTGCCCTAACAGAGTGCACCACCTTTTTTTGGTGCACCTTTAACATTTAATATAGGGGTGCAACACATTGCATGTTACATCTGGTGCACAGTCCAACTCAGCACTGTAATTCCCGCTTCAGTACAGAAATTTGTCGCATGAAGTATAGTGCAGCCATGCCACAAAACGGCATGCACTTCTTAAATACTTGTGCAAGCATATTGCACCTAAAAGAAGATGCAAAGTGTTGCAGAAAACTGGGGCATGGCCCTTAGTAAATGTGCCCCATTGTCTTGTTGTGAGGTCAACCTTTGGCCCAGTCTGAGGTCCAGAGCTCTCTGAAAAAGGTTTTAAACCAGGATATCTCTGTACTAGGCCGCATACAACAAGTCATCCTGTCCCTGCAGCTGAAAAACAGCCCCAAAAAATGATGCTGCCACCAAGTTTTACTGTTGGGATTGTATTTGGCAGGTGATGGACAGTGCCTGGATTTCTTTACACACAATGCTTAGAATTAACACCAAAAATTACAATCTTCAACTAATGAGAGCAGAGAACCCTTTTCCTCATAGTCAGGGAGTGCTTCATACTATGTGCAAACTATATGCAATCTTCCATATGTCTTCACCTAGAATGATGCTATAATTTTGGTACATTTGAGAATTGATCCATAGTCTAGTGTTGCTATAATATTTATCTATTCTTTTTATCTTTAGTCCAGTGCACCAATGCCGTTATTATGTTTTCTGTTGATGGCTGTTCCATAAGGGATTTTAAAAGCTACATTTATTAAGAAACTAGGTTACTTTCTTACCGCTTAGACTGAAAGAGGTTTGGAAACTATTTTCTGGAGGTATAAAGCTCAGAACAAATGTCATCTCAGTTTCCTGTTAGTGCATAAATGACAGTTTAGTTGTTGGTTTCACAGCTTTGAGCTTATAAAACTCTCAGGTGCACAAGTTACAAAATGGAAATTGCTTTTGTCACATAATTCAACAACAAAACAAAAACTTTTAACTTGCTATACACCATAATATCCAATATTAAATACAGAACTCTAGTGACTAACAATAAAGTTAATTCATGGGAAATAAAACTCAAATAAGTGCACAAATATTTTGAGAGAGAGACAAAATGAATCATAAAAATTAGTTTATTACAATATTAATACCATTGGTTACTTGGAATTTTGGTTTAGTTTTAAATGTTTTCATGTTTAACTTGGCTAACATACACTATGATAAATGAAATTATGTGAAAAAAGTTGTATGCTGGAAAAAATATCAGGATTATTGGTATAATAATGTATTTTTATTTGTCACTTATTGTGTTGAATTTCAAAGAAGTCTTGGGTATTGCAACCCCAACAGTATTTCCATGAATTGCAATGAGTAATAAGCATTGCCATGTAAAAAACATGTTTCAGTGTTAGTGTACAGCAAGGCTGTAACAATCGAGGTTACAGGGGGTGCGACTGCAACCAGAGGCTGGCTGTCACCATTTAATATTTGGTCCAAGGTTCCTGATCCTTTGCATGGGTCAGATACTGGACAGGAGTAGTGTGCTCTAGGCTTGTGTGCTGCAGTAGATCTTTTCCTCCGGGTCGTTCCAGTGTTAGCAGATGCAAACTAACCTGAACCTTTTGTGAGCTTTCTCCCGGGCTTCTGCCATCTGCCCATAATCTTGAACAGGAAATGGCAGATATATGTGACAGAGTGTAGGAGGTGCTATGCTTCTCTGTGGTCTCCTGCTGCTTCTTCTCTAATGTTTCCTTGTCCTGTCTGAAATGTACATATCATGTATACTCGAGAATAAGACGCTTTTTTCAGCACACTCGATTTTGTGTATATATACGCTCCCCTTAGGTTCTCTTCGTTCCTCCAGGCTTCTTCTCCTGGCATCTTCCGAGCAGTGCGGGTACAGTGCAAAGAAGTGCCTATACCCTTACTGCTCGGAAGATGCCTGGAGCAGCGAGGAGAAGAAGTCGGGAGGAGCAAGGAGTAAGTACTAGGTTTATTATTTTTAAGGGGGCTGTGCTGGACATTATTTTCCTTGGGGGCTGTCCTTGGCATTATTTCCCTTGGGGGGGGCTGTGTTGGGCATTATTCTATTTGGGGAAGGGGGCTATATTGGGCATTATTTTCCTTGGGGGGGGGGCTGTGTTGGGCGTTATATTTCTTGGGGGTGCTGTGCTGGGCATTATTTTCCTTGGGGGGCTGTGCTGGGCAATAATTTCCTGTGGAGGGGATGTGTTTTTTTCACTGAGAGGGACTTTTCTGGACATTTATTGCTGTCGGGGGCTGTGCAATATCCTGCATGTGTCGCTTCCCCGCTCAGGTCCAAAGGAGTTCACCATCTTTTTTGTGGTGCATCTAAGTGCTATAACTTGTGACACAATTTGAATGTGAATCATGCACACACCCCAATTTGTGTTGCATGGAAGCCAGCGCAGCTGCACCAAAAAAACATTGTGTGCGACGCAAAACCCAGCACAGACTGTTAAATACCTGTCTAAGCCGTGCAAAGCCTGAAACAGTGCACAGTCTGATGAAAGTGCATTCTGCGACCCTTAGTAAATAAGCCCCATAGTGTTTTGCATGTAAACAGTGAAAAACATGTGGTGTGATCCAGATCTCATGCATTTCAGTAAAATCGCATATGCGATTGGTCCAAGCCCATCTCTATTTTGTTTGACTTGCATATTAAAAATACAAGTCAAATGCACCAAGAGAATATGGCCTTTCCACCTGCACACATTTCCATTTATAACTGGTATTTTTGACTTGAGCCGCGTTCACACAGTGCATTTTAATTTAAATCCAAAAGCTTCCCCCGGGATCACACATTACACGAACGTCGGGGGGAACTATATATGGCTGCACGGTTGCCGTCCCTGTCAGCAGGAATAGGCACAGTACGGTGGCTGCAGTACAGTGTCACTACCACATCATACACAAAAAACCATCGAACGTGTTCTATCTTTTTTGATCTGAACAGCTGTACGCCACTGTGGAGTGGGAAGGTGTCACCCCTCCTCCTCAGCCATGTGCCGACGTGCTCACTGGGGCTCCAGCTGGGTTAACACACGTCGTGCTACAGTCGTGTGAGTGGGGACTAAAATGGTAAAGACTAATACTTGTGGTATTGTGGTTTTATAATATCTAGCCTCTATACTGTATGCATTTTATTTTTCTATTAGTTTATTCCATGCATAGATTATGGGGCAGATTTATCAAGCTGTCTGAAAGTCAGAATATTTCCAGTTGCCCATGGCAACCAATCACAGCTCAGCTTTCATTTTGGAAATATTCTGATTTTCAGACACTTGATAAATTTGCCCCTATGTCTTCTTAATTTGCCTAAAGAACAGGTGTATACATGCTGACAACTAAAAGTAATCACACACAAATAAAGCAGCGTATGGATATACTTGTTAAAGAAGGATACAGACAAAAATGTTTATTCTCTGATACATGCAGAAAATTGTAGTGAAGTTATTGATTTTACCCGTTCTTGTATTTGTATGTATTTGTATGTAGCTGTGTCATATGGTCAAACTTCTGACTATCCACCATATATAGCTTATCGTATGTGGATTGTAAGTCAATTTCTCTATTTATTCCTATGAGAGTCTTAATTTTTTTATTTCCTATTTTTGAGTTTCCTTTTTTTACTTCCCACCTTCTTAAATCCATAACTTTTTTTTTTACATTTCCAGAGAAGCATGAAAACTTATTTTCTGCCAAATAAATTGTAATTTCGGGTGGTACCATATAATATAACTAGGAAGCTGTAAAAAAAAACATATAAGTAAGAAGCTGTAAAAAATTCCAAATGCAGTAAAACTGAAGTAAAAATGCATTTGTGACAGCTTGGATTTTACGTCTTTTACTTTGAAGTCTAAATTATACATCCCCTTTATTCTTGTTTCATATCTTCAGTGCTATCATGGAGATTCCAAATTTATATTATCTTATTATGTTTTCATAGCTGAAACCAGTAGTCTGGGAATATTTTTTTTTTAATATATGGCTGGGTGGGCTTTAAAAATAATTAACCACATATACTCCCCTCCTCCAGTGCTCCTGTCAATGGCCCATGGCCCTGCTTGCCATTGTCGGCCACTGTATACAGAGGTTGGAGATAATGTCACAACTACAGTAAGAACATGTTCCAGCCTTTGCCTGCAACTTGTGTATGCTGGTTTGTGCTGAAAAGTTATATAATTTTCCAATATACCTTCTGGATCAATTCCTCTTTCAGTGAATAGAAATCTGTCCATGTGATGTGATGGGCATGCAGGTAAATAAGCTGTCACCATCACAGAGAGTAATCAGAGCTGTGTGATAATAACGGCTCAGGCACCTGCCTGTCCATCACATCACATGGACAGATTTCTATTCATAGGAAGTAAACATAAAAGCTTATTATGGAAGCACAGCAAGCAGAGATCTAGAAAAGTATGAGAAATTGATACAAAAAGTACATTGGAAAATTGTATAACTTTTCCTTTTTCACAAACAATATTAATTATTTGCTGAAAGTGGACAACCCCTTTAACGATTTAAGGTTTATTGATCTTCAATCCTTTTTTTAATGGTTACACAGTTTTGCAGGTTGTTTTACCGGTCTGCTTTCACCCATAGTAGTTACTATCAGAGAAAATGTATCTCAATGTTTCCACAAATGACTTACATACTATTCACAGTAATATGATTCCATGTTATTTTACAAGATCCACAATAAGGCAGATAAATTGTCTGTAGGCATTATTATGTGGGTTTGTTCATCTCATAAAGCATGGGTAAATAGTGATCAATGGTAATACCAAGTTATGAGGCAGTTATTATCTATCCTGTGAGTAAGTAACACACTAAAGCCAGCTACAGATTTTAGTTCAAAGTGAAACTCCACTATTTCGTTTTTTTA